>NC_091485.1:21302432-21602432 GCF_947461875.1 Haliaeetus albicilla
AATCACAGGAATAAAAATAATAAATAAAAAAAAAAAAAAAAAAACAAAGAAAGAAGAGAGAGAGAGAAAGAGGCTTCTAGTTTTCCTCTGCAGTACATTAATGTCATGCAACGTCCTGTTGTGAAAGATCACTAAACACATGCTTTATCACTTGGACCCAAACAAAGCATGTCTTTTCCATATTAAGTGTTCTTTGGTTTAGCAGCTGTATGACTAACAACCAAAGATACTAAAGACTGACATAAACCAAAGACAAATAAAGAAATGCTTTTACATTGACTTCCTGTAAAACTGTGCATAATGCAGGAAGAGGCTAATGAAAATGAGAAAAATCTTAAACTGTAGAAAACTTGGGGCCTGATCCCTTGGAAAAAGTGCTGGAGACAATTTCACTCAGCAGAAATCACAACTTATTCTGCTGAATGGTGCTGGTTCATTGTCAGGATCTGTAAAGGAGTTGGAGGTGTTCTGTTCTGAGTGAAGGACCAGAAAAAGTCCCTAAATACACAGACACCTCAAATGCTGATGATCAGCATACTGAGCTCTTCCACACTCTCACCGATTTATCCAGTAACAACATAAAAGTGTAGTAAATACTGTAAATTTGGATCAAGCTTGCTATAAAGTCCCTTTAAAAAGCTCTCCCACCCCATCCCCCTCCCCCAAAAAAGAGAGAGAGAAAGGAAACAAAACTGATGATGGAAATACGCAGATTACAGTGAACTATACAATAGATTTTCTTTATATCTAATGAAAAAACACCAGTCATTTTCTGCGAACCACCAAACAACTATATGCATATTCATTTGTGATATCACAACTGATAAAAAAAAAATAAAGCACAAAACCAAAACCAAACAAAAAAAAATCCCACAGAAAAGATGGCCTACCACTCTTGGACAAAGGCAAAGCACTAAACTAAATGGCTATTCAATGACAATGAGAAAACATGCTTTAAAAACTTCCCTTCTGCACAATGAGAAGACAGGACCTTGTCATGGGAGGACAAGGCAACATACAGGTGAAATTTAGAGAGCTGACAACATGTATTTTGACCAGAAAAAAAATTTAACATTTATGTGTCTTGCTGCTTCTAAGTTAAAGACAAATAGTCACCAATTAATGAAGTATACATATCAACTAATTCCTCATGATTTTGTGCAATGACTTGAACATACTAACATCCATTCCTAAATTTCAATTAATAAAAAACTAACATAACAGTGGCTTTCCAGTACCATATGCAGTTTAGCATTTCCAAAATTCAGAAGCCTCTCAAACTACTAATATCTGCAAGTTAACTGATGAAGCAGCAGCAAGAGGCAGCGTCTCCAAAGAAAGCAAGAGCACGTGCAGCCCGTTACTGTGGGCTGCGCCACACCAACCCAGCCTCCAACGGCCAAGGCGCAGAACTGACCTGGATTTTCAACTTCACTGCAAAACCTGTTTCACATATTCAAAGTCAAGTAACCACAGATACCACAGCATTTAACACCTGAGTATCCCACAACCATTATCAGTGCCTTTACTGTGGTTTGCTATAGAAATTCTAGTGACTTTTCATGACCAAAAGTGGTTGAAATTAATCCCCTTCACCAGTAGATTACTGCTCATAAAACTCATTCCCATGAACGTGAGAGCTTGAATTTAGCAACAGATGTCCTGAGAGAGCATTTCTATTTTATCTCAAAGAGTGCCTAACGGAATTAAACAAAAATCCGAAGTGTCAAAACTTTAAAAAAAGTGGTATTAAAGAGATCTGCCACCTCTTACTGGTATTATGCAGTAAATGGTGGATGTTGCTGCTTGTTGTCAGTGTTTTCAAGAACTCTTCTAAGTGGAACAGGCAGAAAAAGTATTTGCTAACTTAACTGGTCCACAGATTGAAAACAAAAAAGCGAGTAACGCAAAAACAAAAGTATGTTGAAATTCTGATTTATTTCTATTACCATACACATCTCTACTAAGATATCATTCACATGCTCTTACACATTATTTTGCCATATTTTTTGTTGTTCAGCAAAGATGAAACTCCATCTGCCTTAGAAATCAATGAAATATCATTAAAATTATTTATTGCAAGATCAGATGTTATCTGAAGATTAAAAAAAAAGGATTAAGATGCTTTGCTTTAGGAAAAGAAAAAGCCAAAGTACACAGACTTGCTGTACTGCAACATTTTTTAATATGCACTATAACCCGCTGAAAAATTATTTCTGGAAGCCTGAAGTCATACTACTATGCTTGTAATGACAGTTAAGTTTCATATAATTAAATATATTGTATTGCTTTTTTTGAAACTAGATATCTATGAAAATTTTAACACTTAGAAATTATTAATGCAGCAGAGGCAACCTTCAAATATCAAGATCCCCAGCAATATTACAGTGTGTAGTCTTTTGCCTGAGATGAATAACATCTGAGTCACACAACTTCTGGCTGTCACTTCCAAACACAAGCAAATTACGAAGTGAAGGACTGTTGGAAAACAGAAAATTATTGAAGGTAAAATTGGACAATAATGAACTAGTACATTGAATTTACACCTAAAAATGGTTTTGAATTTAAACATGATCATAATATTTTTTTTATTTAATCACCTGAAATTACTCCCCTGGTGTTCTGGTACTAACAGAGTATCAAAAAAAAACAGCCAGCAGACTTCAGCATATGCTGCAGCTCTGACTGATGTGATATCATAGGAATTGCTGCACTTTAGCAGCTTGTCTATCCCAGTAGCAGAAATCAGGATCATGACCACATGTATTTTGTTAAGTGCACTGCTTCAGAGCATAAGCTAATTCAGTTCTCCTTCTAAATATGTATTGCTCTTTTTGGTTTCCAGTTACCCTTTTGCTGTGGCTATGTCAACCCTGGTACAGATGTCTCACATGAAGCCTTTGCTTTAATGATTACTCTGCAGTCTTCCTGTGGCAGAGGTACGAGAGCCAGCAGGTGCTGGAGCATCTGAATGATGTTGTTACTATACCCACATACAGTGCAGAACTGGAGAAGTTCAAGCAACTTAGACAAGTCACTAAGCAACTCAAAAACATCAACCACTGCACTCACTATGTGATTCCAGCAGACCACCTACGAGCCAGCAACCAGAACTGTTCCCAGGTTTAAAATGCACTATGTGCTTGGGCAGTCTCTAGAATGGAAAAATGAAAGGTTGGAAATTGTAGTTGTACAAGCTATGGAAGTGGTTTCATCGTATTATGATGTTCTTTACAAGTTCTATGACATTTAGAATTCTGAAGTAATGGGATTTTCATCTTTGTACCACAATGAGCTTTGACAGATGCATAATTTCAATAACTGAAGAGCCAGGAACAGAAAGCTATTGAAGATATTTTAGATATATCAATTTTTTATAAGATAGCAGTAAGATAACCTCATCACACATAGCATTAAAAAAATTGCAGAAACTTTAGCAATTTTCTAATTAATTTTCTATCCTATTTCCAAATGTTACCAATTACCTAAATAAATGCTTACAATGAACTGGGACATTTTTCCCCCAACTACATTTCAATTGATTTTAGTAGCAATTATTTTCTATGCCTGTTGCTGTGGGAACAGTGGCATAAACAATTACAAAAGTGAATGACTGAGTAGGTAAAAGTTGATAGATGGGAGTAAAACTTATGGCCATATAAAAATCTTCAGGACAAAAAAAAAAAAAGGGGGAAAAACCTAGAAAAGTGACAATGTGCAATGTCATTTAAACTATAAAAAAGGCCTTAAATCAGAAATCTTGTAATTTGCAATACTTAAATAAGGCAAATTATTTTACTGCTTCAAAAACTCATCCTGTCTCTTTTTTTTATTCAACAGAGAAATTAGTAGAACACTCATAATGTGTCATTGCATTTTGGCTCATCTTTCCATCTAATAAAGCAGTAACAGTATTTTTAACCAAAATTATCATCCAAAAATGGCAAATTTGTCACTTTGCAAAGATCAGATTTTCAAGGTTTTTTTCAAGACTAATAATATCCATTATTTGCTATAGTTCTCTTTCAGGCTTTTTCAGATCACACCATGATGGAAGTACCTTTTCTACTGGGAAACATTTATTAGTCAAAATCCAACTGTGAAATACCAAAAAGATATTATTCCTTCTTATTTTACTACTGTTCTGACAGAGCAACCACATCACCTACTAATATTTAAAGTAATTACTTGTGGTATCATATCTATTCCCAACTAGAATGGTTACATTTTGATTTTAAAAGTTTGTGGGTGGAATATAACCAACCTGCTACTATTCAACAAAACTGAACCACAAGATACGTAGATGAAACTTTTCTTTTTTCCCCTAGGCCAGTAAAAGCTATTTAATTATTTAAAAATTCAATTTAATTTTTGAGGACATATACACAGAATGAATCTTCAGAGACAACAGTAATGTCTCCTCTGCTTAATTTAGTTCTTTGAATTAGTATTGCAGTCCTAATGTTTTCATTATTTGGACTTGAATCTGCTGATTACTTTGTTGATGTAGGTTTATTAATGGATGGGCTTAGTGTCCCCAATTAGTGCCTTTAATTACTGGTTCCTTGCTGGATTTTTCCTTCCTTTTGTAGTTGGTAGGCAGCCTTCAATTGTTTTTTTAGTTTCTTCTTCTGCTTTTCTTAAAGATAGTGCATTTGCTTCCATAATAAGCACAAAAGTATATTCATAACAGCAGTGAGCATTAAACGACTTTCATAACTGGCACTCTTACCAAGGTCATTACTTTTAATATTGTTCTTTGTTCCCTTGTTCTTTGTAATCTTTGTGGCCAATGCTCTCACAGCCAGAACCTCGTTCAGGTGTTTTATTTTCACTTGCCTCCTCTCCATGTTATAATGCAGCTCTTGTAAAAGTCATGATGTTATACTGGCCACAAAGTGGCAGATCTGTTTACTCATATCGTCTCTGATTTTTGCTAGACAGCAGCTGACTTCCAAGGGTTCAGCGAGTTATTTGTTAGGGGGAGAGGGGTGGAGGCATGGGGATTGTGGTAGCACCAAAATTAATTTTGAGTCATCTACTTAGGAAAGCACTTTTCTTTTTGTATTATATATATTATACTCTGGCAGGTCTTTTCAGCAGGGGATGCCTAACTCTGAAATTGGTCGATTTTGCAAAACTACACAACACTGACCTTCATGAAAAGATGCAAAATGTTCCAATTCTCTCAGGGTATTTCAAGGAGAGGTTAGCTATTAAGGAACAAGATCAGGAAGGCCTGTGGCTTTCCTGAAAACAGCTGTTGTTAATATAGTATTTTTGTTTCTTGCACAGTTAATAGTACATTTCAATTGCTGGTCAGGTAAATATTTTTGGGTACTATTTTATTTCAACTATCTTAAGTTGCCTTTCTTTGTAAGAATCTGACTTCAGAGCCCCTTTTATTTTTGAGCATTTCTTCAGTTCAGGGATGAACTAAAACACAAGCAAGCTAGAAATTCCTACAACTTAATTCATCTTCCACACAGAACCCCCATTAGGTGCCATTCAGCCACAAGCAAAAATGATGAGCCAGCATCTTGGTGGCAAGCTGCATCAGGGCAAAGGTCTTCGATGATACTGTCCCTGTCAACATGCAATTCAACTCTTCCACTTTACGTCACTCACAACAGAAAGTGAACAACTTAATAGCCAGATAATTTATCTAACATGTAAATTTAACCATGTTGAAAGTAGTACCACTACTTTTTCATGAAACCTTGGGTTTACAGTCTTAATTTTTAAGCAGCATCTGAGTTGCTGTGGTTTTCTTTTACAGAATGTTTTACTGTGTTTCAGGCTCATTGGTATGAAGACTTGTATGAAAACTTCATTTTAGATACCGCCCAAATTATCTAGCTTCAGAGCAACAACTGACTGCTGAAAATAAATCTGACCTTTACCTCTCCTGTCTAATACATAATTAGTTCCATTCATACAAAAAAAGTACAAACCTCAGTGTTTCCAGTTTACTCATTATTCAGGGTGGGGAAGGAAGCAACCTCACTAAAAGTAGTGGTCTTAAAAAGAAATTCAACTTGACAGGAATGCAAGCAGACTCCATATTTATTCTTCTATACTTTTTTTTTTTAACTACCAAGAAAATATATAATCCATGCTTTGTCATGCAGCTGTCCTATTTGTGTTTAGGCCAAGACTAAAAAGCAGTGGCAGACTAACCAGCTCATCACATTCTTCAACTTATAACCTTAGGCAAATCACCTTAAACACTGCAAAACATAATCTTCATCAAGTCCAAATAAAAGTAATGATTAATTCAATAATGTCAACAGACAGAAGCTTAAGAAGTGTCCTCAGGACACAGCAGGATGTTAAATACACTAAAAACAGCTCTGAAAGAAAATAGAGCAATGAAGAGCCAAAATATCTTTCTCAGAAGCCCTCTCCACTGCATGCCACTTAAAAGCAAATTTTAGCTTGCATATCTGAGTTTTATCAAAGTTCAAGGAAAAAAATCAGTACTTCAGCTTCTTCTACAATGGAACAAATGAGTTCTAAGAAACAGCCCAGGATTTTCTGCCACAAATTATCACAGCTTATCACAACTTCCACAAAGCAGTATCTTCATATTTCCCTCAATACCCCTGATGCTCCCTCCTGCCTCCCATTAGCTGCAACAGAGAATCCCACAGTGACGGTTCCAGGTGTGCACGCGGCTGACTAGGCTACAGCTGAGCTTCTGCAGCAGCCATTTCACCTGCCACACACTCACTTGAATCTCTCTCCTTTATTCAGTCACAAATTTTCACAGAACTAACATGAACTAATTTCCTCTGAGGTTTTTTCAGCTGTTAAATGCAGAGAAGCAAGTTCCAACGTTGCAATGAGGGACTGAGAGTAACAAGCAGAGCAGTCATGTAAAACTCACCACTTAGCTGCAGGTACGATACATCTAGCAAAGCTAAGCTTTTGTTTCTGACTCAAGGTTTACATAAAAAGAGTGTACAGCCATGATAATCCATACTTAATTATGCCCGAGATTTCCTGACCTTTGTGTTCAAATAGGACACTTGGTGACAGAAGGGTGCAAGACTATAAACCAGTTTTCATTACAGTTATATCAGTATTAATCACACAGGTATAATCCCATGCACCTTCATTTGCTTCCAATGCATTTCCCTGGTCAAATTCCAGAGGAAGCTGGTTAAAATTACCCAGCTATATTACTAAGCACCAAGCAAAGCCCGATGAACCTGATGAAGTTACTGACTTCTCTTGATCATTTACTAGGGCTGAGGAACTCAAAACCAGAAAATAATGGCAAGTTACACAGTTCATTAAATGAAGATGTAACTAAAGTTCAGTTTTACAGACTTCCTTTAGCCTCTATATATGAGGAGCACTAGGAAAAGCATTCAAGGCTGCAGCTATGTTACCTGTGTCACAAGATGGAGAGATTCTTCTCATACAATGCAAAAATATGGTGGTTTTGGTTTTTTTTAGTAAAGGAAGATGTTAATCAATGACTAACATCCCACAGGCAGCTCTACTAAGATAATATAGTTTAGACTTTCCAAGAGAGATGACTTCAGCAATTTCTGAATAATGCATAGTTATTTCAGGAAATAATGATGTAAGAATTAAGTCCTGGAATACCAGCAAATCTCAGAAAAAGCTGTAGTCAGAAGATAAAGCTGCAATGACACTTTAAAAAAAAAGACAAGAACAAGAAACCTCTCAATCTCTCCCTGGATCCTGGAACAGTCCTCAGTGAGAGAACAGCTGCTACAAAGTTCAGTTATATCAAACTACCATAAATCAGCACCAGTTTATGGAGAACACCTTGAAAAACTGATGTGTATGCTTAAAGGCAAATTTATCAAAATGTAACAGTTGTGATGCATTTTTCTCATGAGGACTTTACAATACTGTATAAAGAAAATCAGAATACAAAAAAAATGTTCTTGACATTTGTTAAATTAACTAAAACCTAACCACAGACACATCTCAAATAGTAACTACTTAGGAAAAAAAAACACAAACAAAAACACAACCAAAACACTATCTAGGTGTGCAGTGGGAACTCCTAACAAAAATGTTGAATAGGACAGTGTTAACAGCCTTTAAGAAAGTTGCATCATCCCCAAATCAAGTTAGAAGATGACAGAAAGATTGAGAAAGAAACATTAAGTAATAAGGAGCGTTACACAGCAACATCAGTAACATTCAGTAAGTCAGAGACTAGTAAATAATCATTTTGACAAGCACATGCAAAAACTTGAATTTAGAAGCAAAGGATAAGTGTGGAGAACAAAGGCCTCCATGCCAGGAAGGAAGGACTGAAAGAAAAAACAAAAAATAAAAGTATTTAAAAGCAAACAAACCAACCCACCCCCAAAAAAGCTATCAACCAAATGTAGGTTCTTCATAGAACGGTGTGGCCAAAGAAACACACATGAACACCAGGTGGGAGTTAACTACCTGGGTATTGATTGCTGGGGTTCAAGGAGAACCTAATCATGGAAACTGCTACAGCCTAGAGTAGAGAGGCAGACCAACCAATCCACACCCACTCACCCCCAGTCCCTTCTGGTAATATAATCTACAAATCATGTACGCATTTCCATAACCCAAAAGCCAGATTAGCTTCCTTTGGAAGGAAAGAGAAACAAAAGAAGGAAACTGGCCTTTAACAGGCAGTTAATCTCTTAGCCTTTCATTTTTTTTGTTCAATAATACTTTTCAGTTTCAATTTACTGATAAACCCAAAACAGAGGGAAAGTCCTTCCCTAGTAAAATCAACTTTTCACAACAGCAAATTATGTTGATTTTCTAAATAAAAAAGATCTCCACAAGATCTGCATAGCAAAGTATAGGACTACTAAAGCATAATTTTCTGCACAAAATTTCAGTAATGCTCTGATACAAAACGCAGACATTAAACATGTGAATACTCTTAAAGCAACAAAATACAGAAAAACTAAAAGCTATAAGGGGCAACCCTGGAGGTTATACATATTTGACTGGCAGAAATAGAATTGGTATCCTCTGGATTTTTTCATGAGTTCTAGCAGCTTTCAACATTGCATACGCCACTGTGTTGTATGGAAACTAAACACTAAGTATGTGTTATCATACGTACACAAATTTCTGCTTCACTGAAACAGTTATATACATATTTATCTAATCACCAGAACTTTCAAAGGCAAAGAGGCATGGAAATTCACTATTTTTATAGTGAAGGAGTAATGGCTGTGAGAGCATGGATGTGACAAAGCAACACTCACTTCCGAGTTTCTGAGCATTGTTAATATCTGTAACGTGACTTCAGCAGTACCAACACTGACCTTTTAAAATTGGGTGGGGGGGACGGGGTCCTGATTTTAAGCTATGAGCTTACTCGAGTAATATTAAAATGCTGGGCAACAAATGAGCCAGATAACACTGATGTGTAGAAACCACAGATAAAAGACATTCCTGAAACATTCTTCTTTTACGCTCTTTAAACAAAATAACTGATAAATGTATGCAAAATATTATCACAAGGAAGGCTGGGTTCTCTCAAAGGTGAACATTTATTCCTCAAATCCAGTACTAACAAGACTATAAATTGACAACAGCAATAAAAAGAGAGCTATGAGCTCGTCTAGCTGGGTTGCCTCTTAGCATGGGTGACCCTGAGCTCAAAATTTCCTGTTACATACTCGTAATGCAGGAGGCCCAGAAGACTTGTTTGTGAGAGAGCCATTAAGAGTAGGTTTACTGTAAAAAAAGCTCCACGACACTGACTCAGTCTGCCCTAGACTGTTTCAAGACTGCTAAACAAAGATTTCAGCCTAATTGGTGATTACCGGCAGACACAGCATTTCTATTATCGTATTTCAAAGAAACAGAGTCATCGAGCCCAGTATTTGCAAAAGCCTGCATACTAACCTACATATACTAGCAATTTACGTTTCCAGAGTAAAGGACTATTCATTTGTTTTAATTCATTTAATACTTGTTCTTTTGTAAATTAGTTAAGACTGTAGAGTATCCAGCTATCTGATTTCTCTGAATAACTATTATGTTTGAATTAACCAAGTTGCTTTCAGCACTGTTAGTTGCCATGATTTGTTTGTGGACGAGTTTGATCCCCACCGCAATGACCTCCGTACATACTGCTGGAATTTCACCACAGGGTTTCAGGTATCTCCCTCCCTCCTCCTCCCCTTACAAGTACACCATGGAGAGGTAGATACTAAACATCAGGGGTTTGTAATGATCAGATCACTAAACCGCCCAATCTGAGGACACAGAACGTTGTTCCTGTAAGATTAAGATTTCAGAAGTCTGCGTTTAAGAAAATAAATTCTGTACCATGCATGTACTCTCACAGTGGCTAAAACATTATCATTTTGCCAACATCTTCTTACCATTAATCCAGTTATTTCATCAGTGCCAATAATCTGATTGTTTACCCCTCTGCAAGTCCATGACACTGAATTGCTGAAATTGTATCTTGTCTATGAGCTTACAGCTGAAGATCAGCCACCTGAGAAACTACTCTACTTCCTGGTTGACTCCAAGATTAACCAAACCTCTACTCCACAAGGAATTCATCCCAAACACTTTGCAGTGATACTAGCAAATAGTTACAAAACACCTTACTGCATTCATTCCCAAAAGATTCAAGCAGAATAAACCTGACCATTTAAAAATCTTGATTTCCGAAGTCTTGTGCCTCACTTCACAGCTGAGGAGAAAGAGTGCTTGACCTGGAAAACAGACCTGCCTTTCTTTTAAATGGGAAGAGAAGCTTGTAAAAGTTGGCTATGTCTGAAAACATGAGCAGAATTGTAAGTACACTATTTCTTGGATAACAGGAGGTGACCAGTCTTTAGGTTCCCAAGAACATTTCAACAGAAGTGCCCTTACTTCCACAGTAGGAGGCCACTAAATGGATTCTTAATTGAAGGAAGGCCTGGGAAAAAAAAAAAAAAAAAAAAAAAAAAAGGGGGGGGGGGTGGGGAGGGAAGCAGGAAAGTGACTAAAAGCTACCAATGGGTCCTAAGTTTGCAAAGACTGTGGGAGATGGACGTCATTTTCCCATTCTCCCATGGAAACTGTGAATTCATCTACCGTTTTTACAGAACCCTTACAGCACAGAGCACATGTCCAGCTGGACATTTGAGACATTGTCTGAAAGCCTTTTGAGGAAAACTTTTGGCTTTTCCTTGGGGTGCCCCTCATTAATATGGCTCTTTCTTAGAAATAAGCAAAATGTTTTCAACTGCTACACATTCTGCTTTGGCTTCAGCCTCCTTGGAGGCAAGTTCTGCTCAAGACAGCAATATTCTCTTATCCTGGCAGTAGACTTCAAGATACTTTCCATTTTCCACAGATGATTTTTTTGCAGAAGACAGCAAGACAAGACCAGATGAGAGTGGATGTTCTTTTTACCTGCAAGAGAACCTAATCAGAGTGATTCTGGCTCCACTACAGACTAGAAGCAATGTATTAGGTGAGAGAGCATTTATTAACTATCTGAAGTGGCCAGTGGGTACTGACTTTCATGTCATCGCTAGTAGTCAAAATAGTTGAGCTTCTTCATCAGCCAGGAACTTTAGCTTCTGAAGTCTCAGGATGCTAACCTTTAATTGGGGGGGGGAGGGGGCACAGACTCTTACCCGAGGGAAACAACAGCCTAAAGGATTAAAAAACATGAAGCCAAGGTCAAAATCCTTCTACTGCTGATATTACAAGCAAAATATTCACCAATAAAATACAGTATCACTTCTTTTGGTTAGATAAATAAGCAGATTTCAGTGTACAACTGACACTTTTGGCAGAAGAAAACAAAGAATCATTAGAAGAATTGCAAGCATTAATGAAGGTCTAGAAAATCTGCCATTTGATAAGAGACGTATGAAGTCCTAATAATTATTTATTTCAGAGAGGTTTAAAAGGTTGTTTGCTCATAGTCTGAAGAATTTAAAGAAAAGTTAGATTTCTGATAACAGGCAACTTCTTCATCCAGCAAAAATATGCATAATGAGATACAACAGAGAAGAACCTGGAAGCTTAGATGAATTCAAATTAGAAACAGGCATTCATTTAAACTAAGTGACAGCAATTTACCACTGAAACCACTTAGCTCAGGATTTGGTTTGTTATCCTTCAGATAGACTCTCTGTATCAATACCTTTCCAGATACAGGTCCAAAAAAGTGCAAAATGTAATGGGAAAGCCTATATAGGCAACAGAGAAGATTAAAATCTACAAATCTATAAATTAATCTATTTGGTCTTGGACCTTCGTACAGATGAATCAAAGCAGAGACTTGATAGCCTTCAGAGGAAAAATTAGAGAAGCTGAAATTTAAGAGTTCAGTACCAACACAGCAATTAGAACGGGCAGAAATTAGATGAACTGAGTAGGCAAGAACCTCTTCAAAGCACTGAAAATTATCCCAAGTTTGTGGGTATTCAATCAGAATACTTTCTCACATTACATTTTGATCCCTGTAGTAAAGTTGCTAAATACTAGATATCTCATTAGCAGGTTTAATAAGAAATTTAAAGAGGGAGGAAGTATTGGGAGGGAAGGTTTTGTACTTTTCAAAATTGGAATCATAAATAATGTTGTCCCACTTGACAGAAAACAAAGGAAATCCTAGGATATATGTCAGGTTTACATATTGTCCTGGTTAAACCACAATACTCTTACAGTGCTAGTAGCCTTTCTGCTGCTTCCTCCTTTCAAAGAAAGGGTCCACTCCATATACTAAGTTAATGTTAAACAAAACCAAAAAACTCAAACAAAAAAAAAAAACCAAGGTCAAAACAAAACTGAAAATCTGATTTATAGACAGGATTGGGGATGAATCCACAATCATAGATTGTCTATACACATTTCATAAATGTTTTAGTAAAGATCTTATTAAATACTATTTGTTTATCAAAAAAAATCATACAGTTAAAGGAATTTTACAGCAAACATTGCAAATGCTAAGAAATCTCAACTTTTTTGTATTAAAAACTATGAAATATTTGAATAATTGTAAGCCATCCCCATAAAGATAAAGTATTCCTTTTTACCAAGAATATTTTTGAACCTTAAATACTTCTGTATAAACCTCAGTCAATCCCAACAGACTTTTTTTTATTATTTTTTTTTAATCATCAGTAAATGTTCCCTGGGGCAAAGCTCACACAAAAACTACAGAGTGTCTCCTGGTACTAAATCTTCTGTGAATCAAGCTTTTAGATACTTGCAACGCTCCAGACGTTCATACAACTCTGAATTATTTATTCACCAATCTTTGTACAACTTCCCAAACACCAATGGAGACCAAGACGATTTCAGCTATTTGATGTTACATCTTCTCAAGTGGCTAAAGAGGCTATAAAGCACCCCATTGCTTAAGCCTGCCATCTCAGTTCCATTAGCAGTAAAGACCTCTCTATTCAAACTGCTAAGTAAATCCTCAGAGAGCCTGGGGACTGTTTCATGCTTGAAAGCAACTGTTAAGAATTTGACAACAACCAAACTGTTCCTATTTAATCCTTCTCCCAAGGTAAAAAGAATTATAGGTAAACATATGCCTTCATTATTTGCTTTGCTGCATTTCAATACTCAATCCCACACGAAATTGCCAGCCAAGGATTTAATGCAATCTCTTCTGTATTTCAGAGCTATTGCCTTTACAGAATGGAAAAAGCTTAATAAGGGCTATAGAGTTGGTTAGCAAACAACTCTATTTTCTATAACACACACTAGAGATTTTACAAAGGTAACTTTAATAATACAAGGAGTTTTGGAATTTTTTTTCCAGTGAGAATTTTCAGGTAAGCCAAAATAGTTGTTAATCTACTCAATCTGCCAATAAATATTTTTCATTTTAATTATAAGAAACAAAATTGATCTATTACAGAGTACAACAACTTTAGTTTTACTACATACACAGACTGACATAAGCTTTCTTTTGGGTTAGTAATATGTACGTTAATCAAACACTAGAATATAGAGGAAAGCTTCTTAGATACACTCTGGAATGCATTAAAATGAAAATTTCAAGCCTTTGGTCAGGTTAATTCAGAAATGAAAGAACTTCAACGTTTTTCAAAGAGCCTGACACTTTGTTACTCTCTTAGTGATGTGCAGAGCTCTTGCCCACGCAGTCAGAGCATTCACTGTCTAATCCGTCTTCTTTACAAAAAAATGTGAACCAATATAAATACATAATAATGATTGAATGAAAATAAGCACACAGTTATGTTCTGTTGCAACAGTCACTAATTGACAAAAGGAGCACGGACATCACAAAGCTACAAAGCATGGACATCAAAAGGAGCATGGCCATCACAAATACCTACAAAGAGCTGCCATAGTCCTGGTTGCAGCATCACCCTAGCCATGAGGGTTTCAAAACCTGCAGAGGGCCCTGCAGAGCAGAACAGCTGAGCTGAGCCATTGTCCACACTGGTCTTGACTTTAGAGTCACTGCAACGCAGTCTCAAGAACTAGACACCCATTAGCATCAGTGGGTGATGCAACTCCTACATTGCATCTCCTGCTTTAGTTTCATCCAAAAAGAATCCAAATTTGCAAGTTCCAAGATGGTTTGGCAATGTGAACTGAGGTGCACAAACCCAGCCAATTCCAAAGTTCCTTTCAGAGGTTCATTCCTGATTCAACCTAAAACATGAATGTAAATGCTCCCTAAGTATGTAAGAGAGCATCACGACCCAGACTGGACAGACCAGGGAGTCATGTTTAATTCAAAATTCCCTCAGGCTAAACTAAGGTGAAACAACACCAAACAATCAGTTAAGATTTTATTCATGACAGAAGCAAACTGAACTGGGGAGGTGTGGTAGTAGGTGGCAGGGTTTCTCACAACAGGAACTGGCATAAGACTACTTCTGTAAACCGTGTAACCCAGGGTAACCATATACATCAATTCAGGGAATAAGGAGATCCCTCCCGTTGAGTCACGAGGTTCAGAGCAGACCCCCTTGCTTTCTAGACTCCTCCTCAGAGAAGGGCCCAGGGGCGGCTGGATCCACTCTTAGTCTCAGACTTGGTCAACGGTTTATGTCTAAAGGGATGAGGTGTGCGGATTACGGAAAAAAAATTGAGAGAGAGAGAGAGAAAAGAGAAAGATTTCACTGGTCCTGGGTCCAGCGTTGGTTCAGTCAGCTGAGGGGTCCAGTTCCGGTGGGCTTGTGCACCTGGGGCTTCAGTTGGTGTCCTTTTATCTTATCATCCTGGCCTCTCCTTCAGGCAGGCACCCGAACTGGTCAGGCTAATGAGCAGTTTGTGAGCCTTTGGGCTTGGGGGTCATGTGGGGAGTAACCTCTTTCCCTGCAGACATGGCCATTGCTTGATCTTTGTATCAGAACAGCTTATCAGAACAGGGAGCTTCGCACCCTCCAACACGCCCCCCCCCCCCTTGCGGGCGTCTGAGCTGATGGGCTTTTTACCTTGGTTCCTTGCTGTGCAGGGTTTGTCTTTAAGCAGAACTTGCCCCACCACAATGTTTGAGATATTAACTCTCTCACAGTCTCTCACAGCAAGGCAAGGATATAAAGGAGAGAGAATAATTGTATTAACCCAATTAATATTTTTTTAATTGAAAAAAAACCCACAAAAACTAAACAAAAATCAATCAAACAAACAACAACAACAAAAACCCAAACAAAAAGCAGACAACCTTTCAAGCACACAAGCCTTTATTCAGACTGCAATTTTATACAGTGCTGGAGACAAAACCAGGGCCAATAGTAAATTTAGGATTTTATTTAAGCAGACAAAAGAAATTCCCAATTTAAAATGAAGGCTGTGGGCAACTCATTATGCATTAGAAACCAAAGGCTAAATCCAGATCTCTCATTAAATTTCATGTATTTGGACTGAATATACAGTACAGCAAAAGTACCATTTACATATAGCACAACAAATATGTCCAAAACAATCTATACAGTTAGTAACATTCATACCATGTTAGAGGACTTGTTTAACAATTATCCCTGTTTTACCAAGAAGCAAAAAGAGGAAGAAACATACTGTGGTTTATCTAATTGACATGGGACAACTAATCACTGGGAAAGTTAAACCCAAAAATCAGTACTTTGAACCCTTTGATGGGATTTAAAAACAAAATTCCCAAACCATTTATCATGCTGTGCATCACTTATCATACCCCACTTTTTAGTGGGTTTCCCACACACACCTTAGCAAGCAAAAACTTGTCATTCATTTTAATAATACTTCCTACAAGTAAACAAGCAGGCCATGAAAACAAACATGAGACCTGAAGACACTCAGTTGTTGTAGGGCTAATTATGCTATTTAATGGAAAAGAAAGCCTTCTTCCTAGCTTAATTTAAGAAGCAAGAAAAGGCTACCACTAGCTTTTAAAGCTGCAGCTTTCTCCACCATTCATTCAGGCTTTCTTCTTTTTTCTGCACATTCACACATTAAAACTACTTCTTTTCATAAACATTTAAATAATAAATTCCCTTTTCTGTTCTGTACTACTTAAGGAAATGGGCACACTACAGCCTGTGTATTACTTCTAAGCTTTTTCGCCATGTCAAGTCTCTACAGATGTCTTGGTTGTGCTTAACTCAGTACTAAAGCACTGCTGAACATATTATGACTGCAGCAGCGGATTAAAAGGTAGTACCTTAACAGTCATTACTTTTAACTTCTAAAACCTGTTTGGCATTTTTCCTTTCTAACTCATGACATCAGTTTTAACCCATGCTTCCTCTACAGTGACACTAAGTACAGTAGTGCACTACATTGCTACCTTTTGAAGGGAACAAAATATAACTCTTAATACGTCATCCCATCCATGTGCATAAAGAAGCTCAAATGAGGACTTATGTGAACTGATACTTAAGTAAATATTTTGAGACTTCTTCAATATATTTAGTGTATTTCAAGTTTCTTGTTATTCTTCCTGAGAAATGCTGCTCTGCTGAGAAGCCTGCTTGTTAGCAAAGCTCTATTCTTATGGAAAAGAGTGGTAAACTAAGTGCAACAATAAATAGAATAAATGTGTACAGCCAAATCCTTCATTCAAATGAAGATGGAAAAGGAAGGTGATAATGGAGAGCAAATGATCTTCCTTACGTATATTTGCAAGATTTTGTACATTTGTACATACTCAAAGTTCCACACTGTGTCGTCTGTATTTAGCAGCAATCATTAAAAACATTGCACAGTATAATAAAATATTTAACACACACAGTAGTCAAGTACAGAGCAAGAAAACAAACAAAAAGTATCTTTGTAAACAAATGTAAATAACCAGTGACTTAATAGTGTCATTCTTGACACACTTGAAATTTTATGAAGGTTACTGCTAGACAGAGATTTCTGCTACATTATAAACATGAGATAAAGCTAACCAGAATCTTGTATGGATGGGGTTTTTTTCAGAAGTTGTTCTAATAAAGCTGCTGTGATCAATGTTTTGTTATCTGCATTTTCAACCTTATCTTCAGCTTGTAGGCTTTTCCTGGGCCAAAAGCATCTACTCTGTTTACACAGCACCAGCCATGATACCTATTTGGTTCTGAAGTACTGTGCTGCTACTCACAATGAAAGGTAACAGCTTTCTTGCTTTATATCTGCTTCTGTGGTCCTTTCTTCTATGTTGTAGTACAGTATTCCTAAACAATAATCAACTGTTCCCTTACACTATGGACAACATTGGGTGACAAGAAACTTGAGAGCTAGACACACACACATCATGTATATCCCTCCTAAAAAAATTCAAGACTGTATGAGGCACAACTCATTTATATTCAAGCCCTTACATCTGTACATTTCTTTCTATAATTATGATATTGTATAGTCCACAAACAGCCTAAGCACTAAATGATACACTGTAGCTGTTGCTAAGGCAGCAGCAGATTTACATGGGTGAAATATAGCCAGTGTACCACTCTTGTAAATTATCAATAATTAAGCTGCTTCTCCATTAAGGCTGCCACAACTAAAGAAAAAAAAAAAATCTTTATTTGTTATGAAAACTTCACATAAAATAAAATAAAGGTCCATACAGTACAGACAGCAATTATTTTTCAGCTTTTAGAACATTTATGACAATCCTTTTCTGAAAGCGCAGCAGCAACTCGCGGGCTATGTGCCCAGTCACACAAACTACTTCAGGAAAGAAAAACACAAACCCAAAACCAGTTACGCCAAAACCGTTTCATAACCAGTTTCACTGCAAACCATCATGCTTTATTTACATAGTTTAAATAAACACCTATCTCTGTCCCATTTTAAGTCAATACAAGTACTCACAACAGCAAGAATTTTAAAGACTTTTCTGCAGAAATGTGCAGAGGAGGTAGCAGTTTGTTCACTGTTTTTTCCTAGTTTAAACACTTTCAGACAAGGAGTAAAAATAACAGAGATTTTATTCTGAAGCAGATCAAGGATAAAACCTTTCTAAAACACATTATTATTCCAGCATAGAGGTCTCTACATATAATTCAATTATAATTAAAACCAACTGCAAGTAGTTTAACTATACTTTTCCAGAACTTACTTCCAAAGAAGCAGCTGGTTTTGCCTGCACAGAGTTTTTGGAAAATGGAAAACATACTCTCAGCAAGTTGTGTACCAGAACATCAGCACAACAAACTTTATATACTCTTAACACAGAGTACAAAAGCCATAGCAAATTATTAATATCAGCCCAACTGATTTTATTAGAACTTCCTGTCATTATGTTAATAAAGAATTAGTGGCAAATTAGTAAGTCACAGTAGTTGCATTATGAGGCAGTGATATTGAACATGGTAGTTTAAAAGACACTGGTAAAAATATACTTAAACAGAAGATTATTTGCACAAGGAGTTTCATAACTGATATAAGTCTTGTTTAATTAAAACAAAAATTAAGCTATTTTTTTCTGCTATCTCCCCAGATCACTCCAATCTACACATAGCAGATAAGCATTCTAATCTACACTGTGTAGTATTTGCTGAGAGGATTTTTTTTTAAATTCTACAAATTTCAAATAAAAGTTGCTTTGAGAAAGTTTACATTGCATAACCTCCCTGTAAACAGAACATGCTTGATGAATGGGGAAAAATGTAAAAGATACAACTATTATAAATGCCTGTCTGTAATTTTGGAGATAGATATATGTGTGTGTTTATACACATATGTGCATGTACATACAGACACACACACATGCTTACTCACTCTTATTTGACTTGTTTCCTAGCCACTTTTAAGAAGAGTTATCCAGAACTGTCTGGACACATATATTCTATAAAGTTCAACAGAACATAATAGCGATATCAACTAGAGAAGATTATATTGAGCATACTGGAACAGTATACTATTTTCTTCCACAGTATCTTCCACATTAAATACATAACTCTTACAGTAAATCATCCAACAGCATTAGATGGCAGTGTAGAGTTTCCTTTCAAATTCTGCAGGCCCTTGCCACATGGAAGACTAGAAATCCAGCCTTCTTTTTCTACAATATGGTAGCCACCTGCCATCTGCAGCCTCTTTTACTGTGGAATACATGAAGTTGAAATATTGGAAAATACAAAGTAATAAAGAAGCTTAAAGTAGTACATACTACTGCTGAAGTGGAGATCCAGGCTGCTTGAGAAAGGAACACTTAAAATTGCCCTGCTGTTCACCTCTTGGCTGTCTCATCACATCCTCAAACTGCCCTTGAAGTCCCACCTGCGCCTACAGGGTATATCATAATCTGCTTCCATCCTCACCAGCCACTTCCCAACTCTGGTTAAAGCAAAGCTTCATATGTATACAAACATTAATAGTCTATGCTATGTGCTGGCAATCAGTCCCTTACTCACTACCAGTTATGATCCAAACTAAAGATGGTTCGGGATCACCACAGCCTGTCACTCACACTGTAAATGCCATACTGCAAGTGTTATTTCAAGGCCATTAGCCATAACTACATCAGATCACGTGGCCTCTTAAGAAGACTCTCAGGAGCATACAGTAACCTCAAGCGAAGCCCGCAAGCACAGCTAAAGGCAGAGATGGGAGCCTTTCCTCCAAAAGCCCACCACTAGGTATACTCAAGAGGGTCTCCTCATGCAGTTCATGAGATGCCTACATCACAAGAAGATGGAAGGATTTTGCTGGATTGAAGACTGCTGCTAACCTTCAAGATGAAGCACTGCCGACCCCTGTAACTGAGCTAACATGATCCTCCATCTTCCAAGGAACAGCTAGGTCTCAAGAAGGCCTAAATGATCCTGCAATCAATGCCTTATGCATTTTTAATATAAAAAGTGTAACAGTAGCCTACCTCTCTTTATCAAATAAAACACCTAAGGAAACATGAAAACAGAACAGGCAAAATATAATTAAAACTGTTTTGAAAGAGAGTCTTGGGACATTAGGTATATCCACCAAATAACTGAAACACAACAGACCTAGAATTTTCAATGTTATAACCAGTGTAACAGGTCAACACTGTGACTTTCATAATACTGTGGGATACATATCTTTCTATAGTTCCTCTGTTACAGTACTGTCAAGCTATGCCAGCTACCAAAACAAAAGTTGAAATAAACCTTTTATGTTGCCTTAAATTCATGTATGTAAAATGCTACATTAGAAACTAAGTGTTGCATCCATCGAGATTTATTGAGCTCAAATACCTGAACTTTTGGAAATGCAATATTCAGAAAAATGGAAATCTTTCCTTTTGTCCATTTAATCTCTGCATAGGATAAGGAGAAGGCAAAGTTCTACAGAAGGGCCATATCTGATCACATAAACAGGCCTTGTACCAGAATGCTTGCAGAAGTCAAGAAAATTTTGTTTCACCATTACTGACAGCCTTCAAGAGCTTTTGAGGTACTCATAGTTGTTATGACATATTCAGACCTCTATAAAATGAGGAAACATATCTTCCTTTGTAATGTGCTCTGAGATCCGCTGATGAAAGATAGCTATAGATGATTAGTGTGGAGGGAATAAGCAAGTGAAACTACTTCACTGTTGTTATCTGTGATCTTTTCAGCTTGGCACACCTGCTTAATATTTTTAATCTTAAAATCATGTGACATTTTAATTTCTTATTTCAGATATATTTTTATATATGTACCATTTCAACAATATTTAAAAAAATAAAAATACCTCTGGCTTTAAGTAAGACCATTCTTTCTTTTAATATATTTATTAAACAGTTAAAATATTTAAAAGTTAATCCTGATAACCTTACTATTAGAGTGACTTAAGAGCTCACAATAAGCACACTGAAAACAAATAGCAACATACAGTGTTTTGCTTATTCCAAGGTTGTACTACTCTTAAGTTATAAACATTTTGCACATGCATATAGAATTCTGTCTTTACTAGAACAATGACTAAAACATCCGAAAACTGGAAAAACACCAAGACATCACCGTTCTCTTCTTAGATTATTGTAAACATTTAAGAAGTATTCAGACAGCAGCAGTTCACTTGCAAATATTAGCAAAGCCAAGATAATTAAAAGCTGTTTCTCTAAACATTAGAAACCAGTGTTTGCAGTGACTCCTAAGGGTATTCTGCTTCACCCACATCACACTGATAGAGAGCCTGGTTTTCCCACTGCATCCAGCATAACTTTAAAAGGAACAGAATAAAGAAATATTTCAATTATACAAAAAAAGTATGCTTACTTTATCAGCCATGAAGCATACAAAAAGCACTATGCCCATGAAGCAGCAACTACATGAGAGTAAATGATGGGAGATCTCATTAACATAAATTTTGAAAGTGTCTGTGAACGCAAAAAAAAAAAAATAGAGCCTATTAAAAATATACACTATCAAACCCATATGGATTGGTATTAGGCTAGTATTAGGGCACAAAAAGTCTGGGCTCTATTTACAATTTAGTTACAAACTTCCAAGGGAGGTAGATGATGTGGTATAGTTCTTGCTTTGAGATCTTCTGAAAAAGTAAATGAAGTGACATTGCCTAGCTTCTGTTTTACTCATTAATTCAATCTTCAGAAATGTATTGGTGCAAAGTAAGAATAAATCTGTCTAAGAGTGCCTATTAGAGCCCTAAGCAGCAGCACCTGAATTCAAGAGATGAGAACCAGACTGTATAATACCACAAAGAGGGGGAAAGAATCACTGAGGGTTAAACATTAAACAAAACAAACAAAAAAAAAAGAAAAAATAAACAGTCACAGTAAGTGTCATATTTATGCATGCTCCTCTAACTTTGAACAGCTGTGGCAATGTAATTTGCACCAACAGCAACAAATTCTTGTTTCTGTGTGTACAACTTTTACACTGTCTCTTGGTTTTTTATTGTTATTTCTTCAAGTCAGTAAGATGCCAGCATCAGGAACAGCTCCTGCAAGCCACCCAGTAACAGATGCAGCGGAGGGAGGGGAAATCTATATTATAATAATCATTGTCTTTTGACCAACTCAAAAGATTCCCTTCAATCTCCTGCAGAAGACACTAAGAGTGAAATGGAGTACAATAAACACATAGTATAATAAAATCGGAACTTGAAATCCATTTAAAATATTACATAAGATACACCAAAAAAATCCCAAGAAAAGGAATTTACAGTATAAGGCACCATAAAGATTATGTAGACACTTTTCACAGTGCAGTCTGAATACCTTCAAGCTGGGCTGTTTGCTCTGCTTTGCAAGCATGGGTGGTTCATGCCTTTATTTCACACGCAGAGCTTTTCAAAAACCCCCTCTTGGCAGCTAGTACAGAATTGCCAGTACAATGTAAATTTACACCCTAACCTGGTATACAGTAAATTTATTCGCAGACAAATCCTAAAAGCAAGATAGTTTACTGTGTTTTTCAAATAGTTATCTACATTGTCAGTCTGTACTCTGAAAAGAATTAGTGCCATCTGAACTCACACACTAACTCCTGACCACTCCTCTCCTGATGTGCATAGGTACAGCATTACTTGTTCTTCATTCAGCAGCCATTCTTGATCTATGCCCCAGAGATCAGAGGAGATCATGACCTAATGGTTCCTCCTAGCCTTAAACTACATTATGTTACGCATTTGCAGCAAAACCAGTCAGCTACTGGAATTCCACTATGTACTTAATAAATATGTAAAGTCAAAAGATAACTTAGTCCATTTTCTGCAAAAGGCAGAAATCTATTTTAAATAATTCATGCCATATAAATGTACCCATAAAAGGCTATATGCAACACTGACTCATATTAAAAGCACCAGTTCAATCAGACATTCCCCTACAGAGCTGCAAAGAAATGAAAGACCAACAAGTTATATTGTGCAATCACCTGGATAAGATCCAAAATCGTATTTCAATCACTAAACTAACATACACCACAGAAATATTTTTCACTGATGAAGTGACAGTATACAAGACCAAAGCATTTTTCCCACATTTGCCTGAAGAACTCAAACACCTGAAGTAAATATATAGATCTTTCATAGCTGTAGCAATTCAGTTTATTTTAATAATGTAAATACATGTTATATTTCATTAAAATAGGTAGAGGAATATATTACCTTAAGTTCAATAGTATATCTTACATATCTATATATCATGTCTTCTAGAATGACAGTGACAAAACACATAATCGTATATACAGATCTACCAGACTATTTCAAAACATCAATTATTTATTGGCTTTGTACATTCAGCCTGCTTGAGAATTGGATTGAGCATCAATTATTATATCTTTTAAGATCACTGTGTGGGGTTTGTTTGTTCATTTGGTTTTTTGTTTGCTTTGTTTTTTAAGTTATAATCACTATTGCTTCCAGAGGACATCAGAAAGAAAAAAAAAAAAAAAAAAAAAAAAGAGCAACACATTACCCTCAAACTTTGCCCCAATGTGGTTTTGCCAGTATTGACAAGCCAGATAACACCAACCAAGTGAGTAAACAAATCTGTTTTAATTTCATGCTCAATTAAAAACACAGTGGGTTGCCCAGACTGAAAAAGGTGCAGAAAATTTAAAAAAAAAAAAATTTCCTAATTTTAAAGAATTTTTAAGGGCAAACTACCTGTGTAAACTATTACATAACCCTATTGCAAAGAAAGAAACAACACAATACATACTTACGGCTGATATGCATATAAGAACTTGAAAAATTAACTGGGCATCTGTTACAGAAGCAAATCTACCTGCTAGAGTGAAAAATGCAGGCATCATCAGGTGCCCCAAAAATAAAAAAAGCTCTTCAGACTTCACATAATTTGTTTAGTTGCAACATACTGTAACTAGTTTTTATTAAATAAACTGAAAACATTGAGCTTGTTGCTGGCTCTCTTTCATTTTTCCGTTTCTTACACATAATAAATGAGACAAATACTTCTGTATGTTCCACATCCCCCACACATTTGTTTTTCCTTTCTCTTCTCTTTGGCTCTGTTCTCAACAATTTCTTGCTCTTCTGCTTTGCAGGGTTTTCCACCCTGTATTTTCTATTCCCTTTCTTTTCCCAATTCTGTTCATATCCTCTCTTCCTCCACAATTCCCTAGGTCTAAATTAGCCCTACAATCTCTCCCTTACACAATTAGGAAGGGAGAGATTCTCTTACAAAACTTCTCTTTTCACAGCTAGGACAATTTTGCTACATTCTTAAGAACTAACGCTAATATGAAAAACTAAGAATATAGGTCCTAGATAATGACGTGCTGGAAAGCAAGTGCATAGGGGGAAGGGAAAGGGAAAGGGAAAGGGAAAGGGAAAGGGAAAGGGAAAGGGAAAGGGAAAGTCACTGGAATTCTAAGAAAAAGAATAGAGAAACATGAAAAAAGACCTTATTTTCATCACCCTGTTCCTACAACCCTCTGACACTTGAGAGATGTGTGCCGCAAGTGTCAAGACTTACATGCTTGCAGCCTGCCTGCCACAGCCTACCAGTATTTTTTTATTCTTCTCCACAGTAAATTACTGCAGTGCCTGGTTCTGCATTTGTACTTAAGAGAGCAAAACTGACCAGATAATTGACAGGCATACTGGTGCCCACAATGTTACACTAAAATCAGTATCCATATAAGAAGGAGTTGGTAAGCTGAGCATCACGCTCTCCTTTCCAGCTATGCCATCTAGAAACACTCCTTTACTCTCGTTAGCTTAAATTGTGAAGATGCTGACACAGCGTAAGGCTAGGATTGCATTCTGCTCATCAGAATCAGGTGCATTTCCAACAATACGATGGAATATCAAAGCTGAATTTCTCAATTGTGCAACTTCTGCTTGCTGGTTTCATCAATGTCCCTCCTGTATTACCTTCTCACAATCCCACTGCTACGGTTTCTCTCTAAAAATGCGGCCCATCTTCCTCATGAAATCTTGATTAGACATCCTGACAGCAGTGAGATTACAGATTACAATCCTGTTTCTCCCTTATGGCTTTAAACTTCCAGCAGTTTCTCCATGTTTCAAATATGGTGCCTCTGATGTAGCACAGCATTTTATCAGACAAATTAATTTAAATATTCTAATATAAGGTAATTATAGCCCAAAACATGTAGAACTGTTGTTTGCAATGCTTGGAAATTCATGCATTTGTGCCGGTAACAGCCTTCATCAACAGCCAAGTTCTCCCCAGCCCAAAGCTCCCTTCCCTCCCAAGCACCAAAACCCCAAGGCTGTTACCACATGCACAACCCACTGCACCAACACTTCTCTGAAGACACTGGGGTCATCAACTACTGACATGAAACTAAAGGAATAGTCAAATGGAAATGCAGACCACCATACATTGCCTACTCTATTTCTCAGATGCAGGGAAAAATTCCACTCTTACAACAAGTAACAGTCTGTGGCATAAAAAAGCCACTATAAAATTAGCCAGAATTTGAAACTTCAAGCTGTAGCTGCATTAGCTGCTGTTCAAAATGCCCTCCTCACAACAGAAAGCAATATTCCACCAAACAGCCACAATTACTACTAGAGCGAGGAGGATGGTAAAAAATATGTTCATACTGAAAAAATAAAGGCTAGAAGTAGTGTGTTGCATTCTGGTAGTGTCAAATAATGAGACTGCAAATGAAAAAAAGAGGATCTACATTTACGAGGTTTCTCTTTATTTCCCTGCCGGCCTGAGTCAAATATGCTAGCTCTGGGGAAATGTTCACAGATACCTTTTATGTACACCAGCTTCAATATTCAGAATTCTATTGATCTGCAAGCATAAAGTGGGTTTTTTGAAACTACTTTTTTTTTTTCTTGCTTTGAACTGGCAGTTCTTAAAATTGGCACTTATGTGCCCATACGCATGTACACAAAGATTCAACTGATAATAACGGCTACATGACTAACTGCAGAAGCATGCTACTTAACTCTTCTGCAGTTTATCTCCTGGTAAGACAAAATCAGCACACTGTTAGCTAAACCAGCAGTAACTAAATAAAAAGAACAAAGAACCCCTTTGCAATGTTTTAAAGAACTTAAAAAAAAAAGAAAAACTATGCATTTTAACAGCATAAGAATTGCATCTGGAATCTAGATTCTCAGGTGTTGTTTCTACAGAGTTTGTTGAGATTCCCGAAACACACAAAGAAAGAAGATACAAATTTATTTTAGTCATTCAGCTATAATACACCAACTCCTAATTAGAAGTCTGACATGGTAATTAATTTAAACATGGAATGACCCATAACCTTTTCACTGTTCAGTGATTACTAGCAAGATGTTTTTACTGTGACTATAAACTCTAGAATTCTCTGGAGACATGAACTTTAATCCCCTGGAAATGACCAGCATGTGTCATCTCATTACTTCGCACATTTCCGACAAGAAAAAAATTTATTGCTAAAAGGATAAATAAGGAAAGAGGACAGCAATGGAGACTTATGTTACATAAGTCTCAAATGAACCAATACCCCTGTGAATACCAGCATGGTTGGGATCCAAAGCATGTCTAGTCAGGCCCATTTCTCCGAGACTTTCTTAATTTGGTCTCCAAACAAAAAGAAAGGTTTAGGTTTCTACAGCACTTGGAATGAATAGAACCCAATTGAAATGAAAGTCAACAATAGTTAAATGAATTAGGAAAAAAAGTATAGGAAAAAAAAATCTGTGGATACAGCATAATAACCTCAAATTCCCCTGCAACAGGAAAACATGTTTGTGCTTGTTGTTCCTTTCCACAAACTTCTCTAGAGGCATCGCTTCCTCCTTCCACCATTTTAAAACTCCCCACAGAGTCTCAAGAGTAAAAAAACTTTCCCTGCCAGTGTTATCTGGGACAAACTCAGTTAAAAATCTGTAGTTCTTATCCTTCAACTACTAATTTCCCTCCGCAGGGATTTTTTTAATACATTTTTCTCATTTTAGTGGTTCTGCAATTGGTTTTCTGTTTAGTATCGCTGTGTATTCTCTCTTTGCTGAATTCTTAAATGAAAAAAGCATCTTCATTAGGGAAAGCTCCAGTATCCTCTGTTACTAGACAAGAATGCTGGTACCATACAATGAAAATTTCTGCTATGAAAGTAGTTAAGTGTATGCCTTTAAGCTGTGTGAATTTGAAAACCAAATTAAAATGCTTTCTGGCGCAACTGTCTCTTACTTGATGTAGGTCATCATTTCATTATTTGAAAAATAACAATCAGAAGCAGTCACTGGTACAATTGTACTCATTCTGAACAAAACTAGACAGAAAGCAACAGGGGTTTACATCACTGACACCCTTAAAAGTATTTGTCAACACTACAAAAAGGTATTTAGAAAGACATTCCTGACAGTTAGGTTTCAAACACAGTGAATTCAGAAGCCTAAAAAATCCTTTACCTTTTACGTTTCATGTTTTAACATACTGTGGAATATCATCTCTCAATAAACTTTTTCTCTTGTATAAAAATATTGCACTAACATACTTAAAAAATTTTAAAGCTCGTATTTTACAAGTTCATATAATGCGGAGAGCTTGTGGAACCTCCCTCCATCCTTAAAGATGCTCAAAACTTAACTGGACGAGGCCTGAGCAACTTGATCTAGCTTTGAAGCTGGCTCTCTGTGCGCTGAGCAGGGGGCTGGGCTGGAGAGCTTCTTCCTACTTTAATTGTTCTGTGACTCTAATCCCTTCCAAAAGCAACTGAAAAGAAACTGCAGCACATAAAAGCAAAGCATTACAACTGATCTCTTAATAAAAACTGCTGCTTTTACCTACATGGGGTATCAAGCAGAAGGCATTTCTCCAACTCTACATCCACATTTCAGTATCTCAAAAGCTGTTAGAACAGCAATATTCATTCTTTGAGGTGGAGAACATTATTAAGTGTGGACCAAAGCTGTGTTACTGCTCCTCCTCTTGCTTTCTAGTCCTGCTTCTTGACGGCAAAGTCTGTCAAGAAATATCCAGGGAAAAGCTGACAGCAAGAACCTCATAGTGGAGACTGATTTAGCAGGTAGTGGCATTTCCTGGCTCCATCTTCTACCTCCATCTGGTGAAGCTGCCTTTCAAGATTAGGGGAAGACAGTCAAACCAAGCACCAATAAAACAAAGTGAAAGCTACAGTCTCCAAAAGTCAACCATGAAGAGATCTCTCTCTTTTTAGGTCTAAATGCCAATTCCTCTGGCACCAGATTCTACCTGTCACTGTTCAAAAGCAGGTGATGTGTGAAATAGCTATCTACTCTATGCAGTGGTCATCATGAGAACATTGCTCATTTACAGTTTTTGCCTATTAACTTCTGGTAACATTCTCTTCATCTACAACCAATTTGGCATAAACATCAAAGTTGAAACAAAAATGCATACATACACATCTAGTACACTATTTTTTTTTAAGGATTCTTCACCACCTTTAATGAGTGGTTTATAGAATGGGCTGCTATACAGCTATGGCTAGGAGCTGCTGCACACCATGTCTTCCAAACAGCATCCAGCCCTTTATGCACAATTCAGAGAAAAACAATTTCACTCACACTTTCTATGTAGTAGACTGACACTAGAAACAAAAGTTTAAGTTTAGAACTTAACTTTTAAAAAATACAAATAAAAAAAATAAAATCAGATGTCCTTCACCAGTGGTGATTTTACTTTTTGCATTTAGTCAGCAAAACAAAACCAATTCCTGCTATTACTTTTTTACTTCATAAGTAAATATTTATTTCCCAACGCCATAGGATTTTGCATGCAAACACTACAGGAAAATATTTTAATACATAAACTATGTTCATGAAGATATTTTTCAGTTTGCTAACTTTAATTATGAAACCGCTTAAAGTTATCACTGTTTAAGAACAAGCAGAGTTTACTACTTAGACCTAAGTTCTTAACTGTGTCCTTTTAAATGTTTGTACTACCCACATACGTAAAAATACAATAGAGTTACATAGGTTTCAGCATACAAGGTCAAACCACCACATTTTCGAGTTCTGCATGCTGCCTCTGGCAGAAACCATTAACTAGTATTTCAGAAAATAAAATACCCATAATGCACCTAACTACTTTTGTAGAGTTTTTCTGGGCACTTTAGAAAAACAATCCTGCCATCAACAAGACTAAACTACTGCAGGTATTACAGTTCGGCATTATTAAAAGTTCTTAGTCTTTAACAAGAGCACTCTTAATCAATAAAAATGTCAAAGCTAAATCAGTTTTACTTCTGTCTTCTACTTGATCATACCAACTTGGAAATTCCCTATGCTATAAATTACCACTTCTAATCCTCCTCCTATACAGTAGAGTGAGTCCCTCTTCCTTTACAGGGAGGGTCAAGGTGAAATGCTTGCGATGTAGAGCTGAAGCCTTGTGGTTCCCTATTTACCAAGCCCTCCAGTCAAGAAAACTGGTGCATATGAATCACATACAAGCAACACTAACGTATTAATGACTGACATGTGGCAGACACAGACACACAGATGCAGCTTGACATTAATGGAGAGATTTGCCTGTGGTCATGCACATGCAGGGGGTGGGGGGAATAGACCCACCTGCCTCTTGTTTTAACCCGAATATGAAATCAAATGTCAGACAAGATTAATTAGATGCCTAGAGTTTTATTCTTTTCTGTTGATAGAAAAAGCACATTTCCATAATGTGAGGAAGCATTTATGTGGATAGCAAATCAGGTTGACATTGAGCGAAGGTTTACTTTATTGTGAATGCTAGCTGTGTGGTGCTTGTCAGTGCAATTACTTTCTACTCAAGTGGTTTGCTTTTTAACATTTTATTATCTTAACAATAAAAAACCCTGGAAGCAATAATTATTTATTATGCTAATTCTTTAGCTTTTTTATTATGAATTTCTGCCAGACCATTAAAACTTGCTGTTTTCCAGAAATAAACCAGATTTATTAATATTCAGCCAATTAAGAAAAAAAAAGAAAAGGCAAAAACAATCTCTGTACTGGTAATTAGTTACTAACCAGTCAATTTGTACACTTATCAGCTTCCCCATAAGTTCTATTTTCATTTATTCAATACCCAACATATCTAAAATCATTCTGATTGAAAACAACCTCAAAACACTACGTCCACTGCAGCATTTTTTATAAATAATTATTTAAGCACTCTGAGACGCAGCAGGGCTTTAGACCACTCTGAAAATGCACTATACTCAAGGACTGCATTTTAATTATGGAAACCTTTTAGAACATCCCTGTTTTATTAACAGTAAGTGAAAGACTATAAACAAGGCTTCAGTATGCACCACTTCTTCTCAGTCCTGCCTAAAGCCCTCAAGGGGAAAAAGCTTCAATGTGCTTTCATTTCTCCCCCCAAGCATTCTCATCTCTGAATGCCTCTTCTCACCAGCTTTAAAATTCATTTAACATAACAACCACACAGTTATGCTTTTTTCTCCCCCCCCCCCCCCCCTTTTTTAAGTATACAAGTGTTCCCTCCTTTAGGAATAAACACCAAGGCCACAGCTCTCAAACTCCCACAGCATAAATGCAATATAGGAGACCATAAGCAAGTCTAAGCAGAAAAGCACTGCAACTAAATGTACCTTGAAAAGCTCTTAGTTTGCAATGCTTTTATAAAGCTTCGTGTCCATGCACAAACCGTCCCTACATTTCACGCAGTGACAGTGGTAGTAAACCCTGGAAAACTTCTAGAACAAATTCCCTAGCTCAAAGCTCAGTTTTCTCTAAGCCAGTACAGCACTAGCTTCTTCTATGGCAAAGATGAAATGCTTCAAGGTTTTTCAGAGCAGCCCTCCCAGCTTCAACAACAATACCAACTCCCATGCTGCCACACACAAGAGCAGAGCCAGGTTTCTCCATCACTCCTGCTTCTGAAACAGGCTTCTCCTGTACCTCCCACTGGGAGATTCTGCCTGTGGCAACAGAAAGTTCTCTATTAATATGTAATATATACCATAATTAACACTGTAAAGTAGGTAGTTATCTCACAACTGTCCTCCTATCCCCTCCCTCGTAATCACAAAACTTTATTTACAGGGGAAAAAAAAAAAAAAGAAAAGAAAGAAAAAACCAACCCCACACAACTTACTCAAAGCCCTAACTATTCATTCCTGGCTTGAATCACCGGTATGCCAGTGCCCACTTGATGGGCACAACCTAACAAGGGGACAGATAATTTGCTCTCTAAGCACCCCTAAGTCTCCCTCTTCCCAGATAACTATAATCCAAACCAGACAACTGTGCTGCTCCCACCACTAGAAAGAACAGATGTAGAAATAAAGCAGGTATCAAAAGAGAGAAGGAAGGAACATAAAGTAAACTCTTGCTATAGAGCAGTAGTAGGAAGGAGTAAGCTTTGCTGGAGTAGATGCTCTGTAAAAATACAGAATAGGTTGTGGATGAAGCAACTTTTGCCCAAAAAAGATCTCAAAACTTAAGTCCAGGCTCCACAGTACAAAGGTGGGACCATCCTGATCAAGATTAATGACATGGACCAGTTGTAGACTAGGGTGTAATCCAGATGGGCACATAGTTATTGAGTTCACAACAAATTTTATTATAACTGTGACTCCTTGTTATGGAAGTGCCCCACCTCCCATGTACTCTCCCAACATCATCAGCCGCTTATGTTAAGGATTCAATGGGCATATTTACTAACACTCATATCCTGAAATTTTATTTCTACCCCAGTTCATTAAGTAGATAAAGTCATCACATGGAGCACAGATGTAGAAATATACAGAGACCCTCATGACCACCAAACTCCCCAGCTACTCCGTATCCGTAGCTCTCGTGGCCCCCTGCTGTTTACTGGAACCGACTTCCCTCCCAGCCTCAAGAAGTTGAAAAACAGCAGCAAAAACTTCAGTGGAGGTAGTTTTTCACACCTAGTTATCAGATTAATATCAGATCAGGCACCATGTCTGAAATGCTTTGAAGAGCACCAAAGAGAATATAAAAATTCAAAACGCTAGCATTCAAAGACACAAGGTCCATATTCCATTCTCCATATCCAGGAATAGTGTAACAACACATGCAAGTCCTCCAAAATCAATTAACAGGTCACTTAATTATTTGTTTAAATCAGTAGTTGCAGTTGAAAAGGAAGCTGTCATACACAGTGCTACCACCCCCGAAAGATACAAAACATGACTCGATGCTCTGTTTTCTGTTGTACTACCTCTAGTAAAAGACACTTGTACTTAATAGTGATGTGAAATAATGCTGACCCTTCTAATTTGCTCTTCCCATTTTCTACGGGAACCTGGCCTCTTGTACAAAAAGTACACAATGAAAACAACCATAGGAATGCTACTGATGTTCAGTTACCACTTCTCATCCTAAGAGAGAAAACAAAACCAAGCAAACCCCACAAATAAATAAAACCAATCAAGGCCAGACCAAGAAAATTACCAAGACTATTTAAGAAAAATCAGAGTAGACATACTTCATAAAGTACTTTTAAGCACAGAGTCTGGAGATAGAGGAAAAGACAGCAGGTGGGCAGGGATGTGGATATATTGGGTCGTGGCAGCCTACTCTGTCCCTTCCTGTTAATATGCAGAAGTCAATCAGAAACAGCATCTGGCTGGTCAACCTACAAACCAGTGTCAACACAAGGGAACAGCAAGATAACCAGTTTCCTGGGTAACATCCACCAGTGCTTTACCTACCAGAAAGCAAGGCCGGGGGTGTGAGGGGGTGTGCGCATGTGAAATCCTTTCTTACAAGGCACTACAGCTCTCAGGATGGGCACACAGTAATTCATTTGCCTTTTTGAATACATACACAGCATATTGTTTCAGTCCCTCCCAGGACATCAGGTTAGGCCTGTAAAGTTTACGACATTAGTTCAGCCTTTCTAACAAAGTATGTGCCTCAATGACCTGCATCATTCTCTTCTACAGAAGTAGCAGCCTGATTTTGTACAATCATTACATTCCTAGCCACGCCTCTGACAAAGTATGCAAAAAGCTCTGAAGTTCTGTCATTCCCAGATCCCAAAATCATTCCATCTGCAAATCTAAGCCAGTACAAGTTGCATTAGTTACCAAAAGGTAGATAAGGTAAATTGTGAGTTTCAGCATGATTGCCCCCCTTCAGCAGAAATTTAGAATGTAGTGCTCTTAATCTTTGGTCTCAAGATATACTGCATTTGAATAAATAAATGCTAGATTTTATTTTTTTTTAAAATGTATAAAAATTCTCTCAAAAACTATTCACCTACCAAAATACTTTAATAAGCATGATAATCAGTTTGGGAGCTACACAGAAACCCCTAACAAATACAGGCTTCTGCAGACACATCTGAAGACAATTAGCTCTTGGCAATGACTTTTGGCTGCTCTACTTGCAGTAACATAATAAATACACAGTGTGTAGGCTGAGAGAACCAATGCATGTGGAAGAGAACAATGCAGAAGCCTCTGAGTTTTCTCTCAGGACAGACAACAAATTCTTTATTAATATGCTCTACAAAGTATATTACTAAATGTGATGCAGAAATAGAAAAAGCTCTTTAAAAATATAAGATGATGTGACACAACCTATATATATCCTATTATTTTCATTTATTGGCCATGCATTTCAAATAGCATTAATTTACAACAGCAAAAAGCAAAGCCATTAAGTACATACAGGGCCCTGATAGCTTCAGGTGTAAAATAAGAATAGTTTCTCACAGCAGCTTAGAGTGCTGTTGTGTACAGAGTAAAACTCAATACTATTGCAATTCTATCGCATGTATACACAGGAAAATATATGGAGTAGCTGTGAATATTTTCTCTTAAAGAAAATGAATTACCATGGGTGCAATATTCCTGTATCAAAGGTGCAATAGTGCACAGCCATCTTCCACATCAACATAAAAATTTATTGCAAGTAATGTCAAAATCCATTAAGTTCCACTTTGTTTATTACTGATCCACCGATGGAGGCAATCAGCTCCATCTCCAACCGGGCCCCATTAGCAGGCTAACTCCACTGCAAAGTCAGAGCAGGGAGCACAAACCACCTCTGAAAATAGTCTCAGCTGACCCAGCTAGATTTGCACAGAAATGGATAAGAACTGCTCATGAAATCTAGCAGCACAGCTGAGTAATAAAGAAGTATCCTCCATCTCTAGGTGGGTAGTGAACATCTTTGGAAATAAAAAACTAACTCAAGTGATATGTTGACGTTAAAAGTTCATCTACCTGAACTCTTACAGGAATACACCTCTACCAAATTCATTATCTGTGTTTTGGGTTTGTGTGGTGCGGTTTTGGTAGCGGGCGAGGGGCCACAGCGGTGGCTCCTGTGAGAAGCTGCTCGAAGCTTCCCCGGCTCCAAGCTGGACCCAACTCTGGCCAAGGCCAAGCCCATCAGTGACAGCGGTAGCACCTCTGGGAGAACAGATTTAAGAAGGGGAACCTACAGCGGGGGAGGAGATTGGAATGTGAGAGAAACCCCTCTGCAGATACCGAGGTCAGTGAGGAAGGAGGGGGAGGAGGTGTGCCGGAGGAGGTTGATGCCCCTGCAGCCCGTGGAGGACCCCATGCCGGAGCAGAGGGATGTCCCCAAAGATGGCCGTGACTCCATGGGAAAGCCCGCTGGAGCAGTCTATGACTTAAGATCGACCTGCAGAAAGGACCCACGCCAGGGAAGTTTGTGAGGAACTGCAGCCTGTGGGAAAGACTCACGCTGAAGAAGTTCATGGAGTTCTGTCTCCCATGGGAGGGACCCCACGCTGGAGCAGGGGATGAGTGCGGAGTCCTCCTCCCCCTGAGGAGGAAGGAGCGGCAGAGACAAGGTGTGATGAACTCACCACAGCCCCCATTCCCCGTCCACCTGTACTGCTGGGAGGGAGGACGTAGAGAAAATTGGGAGTGAAGTTGTGCCCAGGAAGGAGGGAGGGGTGGGAGGAAGGTGTTTTAAGATTTGGTTTTACTTCTCATCATCCTTGTTTTGATTTGATTGGTAGTAAATTAAATTGATTTGGGTTTTTTCCTCCAAGTTGAGTCTGGTTTTTGCCTGTGACCATAACTGGTGAGTGATTCCTCTCTGTCCTTGTCTCAACCCACGCGTGTTTCTTTATATTTTCTCCTCCTCATCCCACTGTGGCGGAGGGGGGTGGGGGGGAAGAAGTGAGCAAGTGGCTTCGTGGTGCTTTGTTACCAGCTGTGTTTAAACCATGACACCTGTTATATAACTGCAGCCATTTTAAAGCTTTCGCACGATTTCAACAATTCACACAGCTGAACCTCTGCACAGTGTCTGTACACAAGATCAGAGCAAACCTTTTATATTCCCAATCATGGCCTCACCTCAGCTGAACACAGAATCTTAGTGCTTTCAAATAACTAAGACCCTGCTTGGAAATCTTCAACTACTCCCAAAGTCACCCTGATTTTCAAACTTAAGATTCTGTCGATACCGTAGAAGGCAGGAATCAGTTGCAGTCTCAGGGCTATGCAGCTCTGAAGAAAAGATAGAAGTAAAGCTTGCTCCTGTCATTAAAGAGAGGAGACAGAACCCAACCAGTATTCTGCTTCCCAAAGCTCTGTGATCTAATTCTACACAAAAGGCTTAATAAGGTTTAGACTCATAATACAATTAGTAGTTTAGCTCACAAATTAGACTATTAACACTCCAGCAGAGACATCAGCCATATGAGGATTAAGACAAATCTTCTGCTCTCAATACGGAGTGAGAACTTGAATGCTTTAATAGACCAGCTTCTGCACAGAACATACATTGCATTGTACAGAATGATGTGAGCATGACCACCATCCTGCTCATAAATTGAACTTTCATCAATAGGAACCACATTAATGATTTGCACAGTAAATACAGAGTGGGAACTTTCAAGCTCATCGTAAAGCACAATTTTAAATGGTAAAAATATGTACTGATAGCACAGAATACCCTGCATATGTATTTATATGCATTAGAGGTGCACATAAGAACAAGGGCCAAAATTAATGTCACCATGAACAAAACACAGGTTAACCCAAGGTATGGATATCATACAACATTTAACTGCAGGATTTGAATAAAGAAGGAACCATCTCCTAAATCTTTGCATACGTTTATTCTACATCTGTTATGAAAGGAAGCAGATGTATGTAATGCAAGGTTCTGCATCATCTTCGCCCCATAAACAGTGCTCAAAAGATTTAGAAAAGAGCCAATACCTCTAGCATACTACTTAATGGCACTTTGTCCACACATGGACAAATACCTGGAAAATATTCCAGAGGAATTTTCAAAGGCAGGCTGAGTAGGCAAAAAACACTCTACTTATTACCAAGGAACTAAAATTTCAATTGCTGTATCTGAAAAGTGTTGTTCCGATTTCCAGAAAACTATATACGTGTACCTACATTTCTACAAAATGCTGATATTGGTGTGTTCATGCTGACTTGTGTTAATACCTGATTTACTTGCAATTATTGTGTCAACAGGAGCTTTTTGTAACTACTTTTACCGTATGCCCAAAACTTTAGTTTTTGAGCTTGTGTTTGTAGAAATGGTGCCAGTATTCCTAATTCTTTTTAGCTTGAAAAACAAACAAATAATCTTCATCAGTTTACTTCACACTCTAGTAAAAACCATTCACACCCAAATAATATTATGAATAATGTCCATCTGGTCTGAAACCTAGATCTGGCCACACTATCTCATTCCCCACTAGCACTGCCTGCTGTTGCTATCAAGCGTTAGTGTGACTGCACTCAGTGCAAATTAAGACTTAAACTTTGCTCACTTAGAGTACATACTCATAAGCACATGCTTTGCTGGCATGTGTGTTAGCACATGCATGGGACCATTTTGATCTTATTTGTCTCAATTTAAAAAAAAAAGGCAAAAAACCTAACTTGTTATAAATAATACTCGGCCAGTCAGGAATTGTATCCCCAAGCTTCTGTCATAGGCCCCCAAGAGGCTCTGGGACTTTCTCAAAATGTGCACATAGATCTCCAAACTGTAAGGGCAACAGAGTGGCCCGTGGCACCAGAGGATATCCTAATCAGAGCTACCATCCTCCAGTCTCAGCTCTCTTCTCAGCTCAGTCACAGCTGCCCAAAGGATGGAGGTGGCAGAGGAAGGCACAAATGATTTGTGATTTTTGGAATGTGGTGATGAGGATCAGACATGAACAGAGAAAATGAGATGGAAAGAGCACAGGAGGTGGCAGGTAAGCAATATGTTCTTAAAGGTGGCCTGGTATTTAACAGCTTTGTTAAATACATATGTTGTTTGCTGTGGAATAGATGTTACTAAAGTGCAATTTTAGACAGAACTGAGAGCTGGCAAGAACCGTCCCTCTTCCTCTGCACAAAATTCCAGAGTACACAGCTCTGGCAAATTACTATAGTTGGCCAACTCTTTCTTTTATTGCTAGACCACTGTGTAGAGTCAAAGCACTGAAATCATGTGAACGGGGCTGCTGGTGAACATCATGTATTTGCTCAATGCCAGTTTCAAACATACAGATCTGATTTTTTTTGCAGTTCTGCTCCCAAATGTCCAGAAATACACATCTAATTCTAGCATACAAGCCAGAATTAATTTTTCACTGCTGCAAATCTAACACGGCACTCTGCAGTTTGTGAAGACTTTAACAGAGCAAGTTCTGGCAAAGTGTGATTTCTCACTCACAGCGAGTGAGTGGTTCCCAAACTGTGGTTTGCAAAACTCCTGTGATCCACCCACTATGAGCACTGATTTGAAGCAAACAAGCCTGTCAGATACTACTTCACCAAGGCAGATTTATTGTGGACCAGTTCAGGAAGCCATGAGTTTATATTCATTTTGAAATTGAAATCTTAAAAAATACAGACAGTTTTCATAACAAAGTCTTTGAGTTTGGGCTACACATCAGAAACTGACTCCATTTTTACCATCAATGCAACAGAACTGACAGGCAAGCAATAACTTTCAAAATACAAGCTTCCATGTTGCAGCCTAAACTGCAACCCATCACAGGTAACCACAATCAACAAAGTAGTTCCTGACTGATGCCAGAGTGAGTTCACAGCTGCTTTCTATTTCCATTCATCACACAGTCATAACAGGTATCTTCCAAAATAAGAATTTAGACTTCCAAAGACTGTATCCGTTTCTCTGTAGAAATCAAAGAATTTAAAAAGCAGCAGACAATGCATGCACAATTTATGTTCCCTAATTCCCCTTGAAGCAACCTTGGCAATACAGCGGGACCAAGCCCAGACAGTCTTTATCTGAATATATGCAATACCTCAGGCTTCACCCTTACTCCCAACTCAAAATTACTATCTGCACTTCAAGACTCCAAGTCCACTATATGACAAAGGAAGGTACAGGTGAATAAGGCTGAAGTGCACACTCAGCAATGGATCTGCCAGTGAATCAACCCAGAAGCACAGCAGTATGCTTGTCTATGGTTGAAAATACAACAGAAGTAGCTAAGGAATATTATTCTTAAGGGGTTATTTCCATGTCATTTCCCTGCATGGATAATCTTATGCTAGATACTGAGCTACAACATGAACAACATTTTAAGGCCATTTATGTTCACACCTTTTTGTGGTCATGTAAAGTTCTTAATGTGGTTAACATTTAACTCCTCAATATTCAGGATGCAAAGAGAAGTAACAGATTCTAGTGGACAAACTGCCTATCTGTTAAGCAATTGTACAAGTAAAGATCCGGCTCTGAAGTTTCTGCAAGACTCATTTAAAAACCCCACTCCATGTCTGCTGTTGCTGCATGGCTGCTGCAGAACCCAGTTTTTATTTGTCAAGAGTGTACTTCAACTTGTCTTGGGCTTCTGGGCCCTCTGCAATTTCAATGTGTATTTGCTCTAAAGGGCGTGTGCTTGTCTCAAACACTCTTAAATAAATGAAACAGTCAAACACCAGTGTTTTCCAAATCCCAAAATGAAAATGCTAGGCTAATTCACATAAATCCCTTACTAGCCTACATTTATGTAGGCAATTCTTAAAGTAAAAATAAATACAACACACCTCATCAACTTTATATGTGGTCTTCAATCCATGTGCTTTGCTGTCGCTATGAACAGAAGGTAGTGATGTTGGGCAATATACAGGCTTCCATTGCACATTTTCAACCTCTAAGGTTTTAAATAAGTATTAACTTTAATTGTGTTTTGGTTTTGCTGGTTTCCCATGACACTCACAGACCTAACCCCAAAAGGTTGCTTTTACATTTAAAAAGTTGCTTGCAAAGGTTTTCTCCTTGAGCTAGGACTGAATCGAGATGACATCTCTCAGACACAGTAAAGAGGGCATCAACTGCAGAGTGCCTAAAAATTATTACTGGGACAACAATTTTATCTTACATAACTGAGAAATTACCTCCGTAGTAGCTGTCTCTGCAGAAGTTAAAAAGAAAAACAGCTTAAGTGATGTGTTACATCAAGTGCTTATATTAAAGTGTTGAATGCAGTGCTTTGTAAAATAACCTTCATCTACTCTGCAGAATTCAGAAAAGGCTAAGATTAAAGGAAAAAAGCCTATAGCAATTCTCAGTCATTAACATAAGAACAACCCCACCAAGTACTATGGTTCCTGGAAATATCCACAACTGTCTATCTCCTAAACATCGACAGTATTTAAGCACATTGTTGAGTTTCTAGGGAAAACTGAAATTACAGGTGGTGACAAGTGACTGCTGTAGATTTTGTCTAAATACAGTGGGGGGTTCTGAACTGTCACTTTTTTTTTTCCTTTTTTTCCCCTTGTTCTTTTTTTTTTTTTTTTAATGGAAATTTAGCAGATTTCTCAACCATGGAAAAAAAAAACCCAAAAAACCACAACCTACTGGTCAAAACTAAACAAAAACCCACAAAAAGAACAGGAAAACCTCGCTATGAAGATCCTCATCCATGTCACAGTCAAATGCCAGAGCACAGACTTAAATCAGGGTCCCCACACCTATGTAGGAGTTCTGATCACTAAGCAAACTGACTACTACAACAAGAGTTAAAATATACATCTCTTTTATGCTGTGCTCCAGTGGTATGATTCATGTTACGCTATGTCATCCCAACATGGAACCAGAAAAATCTCCAGGCTCAGAAAGTTCCACTGAGAGAAAATAATTTCCTGGTTAAGACTGTATGACACATCTTAGAACAGTTAAGTAAAAGAGATCTTATACTATCAAAATAGTAATAACTTCCTTTGGAAGTAATCATTCCTTTGGAATTGTAATCATCAGAACACTGTTGATCCTGAATTATACTGGTTCATAGAAACATCACAGTAATTACAATAGATTATATTTAGTCCTATACAGATACACAGTGTCAAACCTTGAAGCAAATACATTTCCTCCCAAGTTTCTACCAAGCCTGTGAGCACACTCTGAGCAGACTGTAGAGTTGTTAGGAATATTGGACTTCTTGCAGTGATTTTATTTACCAGAAGGATGGAAGAGGGAATAGGTAATAATGAATTTTTTTTTTTTCAAATAAAACAAATATACAAATCACATAAGAAGAGACAGCAACTATACCAAACAACTACAGAGAGAACTGTTATGTCTGATCTGGGGCCTAACACAGTTCAATGAGATGGCAACTGACTTACATGTTTGTTTTCAACTTAGGTGAACTGTTTGTTAAAACAGGAAAAAGCCATGAACATGAAAATAGCAGAAGTGAGAGGAGTTTCTACGCAGGTAGAGGACAATGTGAATCCCTTCAGGAAATCTCAGGCTCTGCTTGAGATATAACCTGGTACTATTCTTTTTTCAAAACTGGAGATCTGTTTTCTCTACATATCCTCAGAAACTATGTAGACTTGGTAACCAAAACTTTAAGATGTGCATGTAGATGACCATTTTTTGGTCATAAATTACTGTATCAGCAATAGTAGAATTACTAAGCATCAGCTCCCAAAATAAGGAATTGTTTGACCTTAGAGGGAGAAGGAAAAGGAGAAGGAAAAAAAAAACCCAAACCTGCAACCACCTCTGCTGTGAGTACACCATGAAAAATGCACAAGTTTGCTAAAGGGTAATAATTCATCAACATTTTAGGACACAGACGTACAAACTAGTGCATATACAAGCATATACACAAGTATAGAAGTTCATGTCATGTATGGAAATTATTTACTTAGTCTAGTCTATATTCACAGAAAAAAGAAATGTGAAAAGCCTCTCTGTTCATTTACCTATAAGAACAACTCCATTATGAAAACCTCAAGACATTACTGGTCCACTATCCATCTACCTGAAAGTGCACAGGAACTCCTGTAATATCCTCCTCAATCTTATGTTAGAATCTCATCAGCACAACTAAACAGTTCTTTCATCTAATCAGCCTACCTTTATGCACTACAGAATTAAAACAAAGGACTGCAGACAAAAACATTCTATCCAGTATATTACTTTCAAAAATAAAGAGTGTAAACAATATTTCAATTTAGAGTTAAGGATAAAAGAGGCGATAGGATTCAAGGCAATAAAGCACAATCTTTCTGAAAACTGCCCCAAAGTAACTGTGCCATAAACCTACCAAAAAACAAACGAACAAAAACCACACAAACAAAACACCACCACCACCACTCCCCCAAAAAACCCAAACAAAAAAACCCTGCTCTAATACGGGCATGTAATGCTCTATTTCATTCTCCTAGATGATGAAGAGCTGAACTGATGAAAGAGGTAATTAGCTGTTAGTTATTCCAGAGCAAAACCACATATCTTGTGATTAACAAAACAGTGCTGTAAAATATATTTATAATAGCTTAATATTGGAGAAGATTTAAAAAAAAAAAAAAAAAAAAAAAGTGGGGGGAAGCCAATCCACCCCTCAAAAAACCCTACTGTAACCAAAACTTACTGCTTTCTAAATCAGGGCAGATTACACATGGCACGGGCAGGGGGGCAACAAAGACCCTCATAAGCAAAATGTTGTTTTACACAGTTCCACAGAAAAAAATTAAAGATTCATTAACATCATTACACTTAGTCATATGTTTAAAGATAATCAACTATTGCTATCTAAAGCTGTCAGAAAACATATTCAAGCCTTGAATATATTATTAAAGACAAAAATGTTCAAAACTAAGATGACAAAAACAAGAAAATATTAATAACTATAAATCCATTTATGTTTTCCGATGTAATTTAGCTGCCTTTAGGACTTCACCTTTTTTCCTAGAACATCTTCTCTTCCAGTAAGGTTCATCTTTTACACTTCAAGAAAGTGTTATGCCTTCCTTCCCACCTTTCCCCCAACCACCCTAATTCTAACTTGTTTTCAGAACTCCTTCCTGCTAATACTGCCATGGTTTTGTCTGAACAAATGTGATCATTACTTTGTTTCCTACCATTGCTCCTTATGAGGCAGCGTCACTGTGGAGTCAGACACTTCTGGCTGAGACACTTCTTTCCTATTCCCTGCAGCTATTGAGCATGAGTACGTGGTAGAGGCATAAACACACCTTTATTTTTACTGTTATTACTGTCAGAAATCTGGGCATAAGAATATCTTTCCTTCATTTTTAAAGCATATTTTGGGACTTACCCTCTGTACCTCCTCATAACATTAACGGAAGTCACATGGCTTAAAAACCAACACAACATATTATTCCAAAATCAGTACAGAATTCCACTGACAGCAACATAATTTCTGAAAATAATTATTTTAAATGTAATTTCTGAAAATAATTATTTTAAATGTAACAGGAAGTTTCTTATTAGGTTGTCAAAACACATATACTCACACAACACTTAAGCTTTTAAGACAAGGATCAATCACAACTGTTAAGATCTAACCTTATCAGATCTCTATAGCAATAACCGTTGCATTTAAACCAGGGTTTAAAGTATAATTTCATGCATTTTATTATGTATTTTTATTATATTAGTACATTCATTCATCCTTCTGTTGAATATTAACACTGATCAGCCAGCCTTTTTACAATTAATCAGAAGTTCATTTGTATTATAAGCAAACTGGTGCAAACAAGCCACTGATGGATTAAAATTCTCTAGGTCACAAAAATCCACTGTATATTTTCACATCTCCCCAGCTCCAAAGACACCCACATTCTCATAAAGCCCAGTTTACAGCCTTTCCTCTTTCTATGCTTAGAAAAGTGGATTTAGAGATGCAGCTACACCTAGTGATCAGCAGCAGATCACAGCAGGCAAAACTCATGAAGACACTACAAAAATAAGAAAATATGTAAACATAGTGGGGTGAATAAAGTGACACAGTACAATTTATTGCTAGGCTTTTTTTTTTTTTTGGTTCCCTAGATGTATGACCATATGCTCCAAACCGGTTTTTGTTTCCTGAAATCTTTTTTGAAATAACACTACACTTAAATCAGAAATACAGATCTGTAAGTTATCAGCAAAATGAAATGAAATAAAAAGGACTCTCTCGATTTTTCCTAGAGAAATTGAGCAGATAATTCAGCTGCATTCACACATCAACAGTTTATTCCCGGGAAAATTTTCAGAACTACTTCTTTACACAAGAGTCATAAATGTGAGCTGAAAGGTTCATAAATGCATGTCATTTTCTGGGGAAACATCTTTAAAACTTAGTGATATAGCTACCTCAAATAAGTGTTTGACAGTGATACTAACGAGCTTTAAACACAAGAGATCTCCCTCTCAAATGGCATTTCCTTTAGCATAAAGTTGCAACATGAAATACAGGATCAGTTTACAGATCCTGACCCCACAACATCACTGGACATTGTTCTATCAAGTCTACACCTATTATCTTCCCCTAGCTGAATTTAACGATGTGAACTGAACTGATCGTCTCAATAGTAAGGTATAAAACTGACCTGGCCACTGGCAACTAGACTGTTTGACACATTTGCTGACCATCTCAGTGTATGAGTGAGCACACATGAAAAATAAACGATCTCCACATTTCTTCAGGTCAGACTCAAATTACATTAGTGAGATGGAGTTCAGAAGCTTACTTTCTCTATCCTAACATGTTTCGTGATTTGCCTGAGGATTTGGTCTCTCTAGCTGTCAATCTAGCAACTTCTGTGAGCACTAAATATGTTATTTTCTCATAAATTATATGCTGCTATATTGTTTCAGGACACTGTGATTTGTTTTGCTCATGGATTCTGACAACTGCTAAATCGTAAGACCAAATAAACATCACAGGATTTTTCCCCCCAGTGTTATTACAGCCTTATAGTATTTTGTAGGATTTATTTTTAATTTCTGATGAGGTTCCATTACTAACTTTTGACACCAGAACAAGACCAGAATAGCTAAATAAAATAAATTGAAAAGCAACACACATACCCACCACACAGTTTCTTTTTTGACAAGCTGTGCCACTTCCAAAGCCCAGACACTCATTTTTACCTGAAGCATTCTAAAGTACATCCCAGTTTACAGGGGACACAAACTTTATTTCATCAGTTTCTAACTGTCACAAGTTACCAAAAAAAAAAAAAAAGACACTTATTCTTCAACATGCTTCCATTAATTTGCTGAACTATTTTAAATATGAATACTCTTAGGTATAAAACACAAATCAAGTCATTCACCTATTCAGCTAACAGCTGTAATAGCAGCAGCAAAAATCTCTGACTGGGAATTTTGGTTTGAGAATCTTCCTCCACAGCTCTCACTGTTTAGTGAGGTCAAGTCCATGCTATGAACTTTAACTGGAATAGTTTTGTTGATGAGCTGACAACTGTGTCAACCACTAACAAAGCTGCATTTTCACTAGCATATGTTACTTCCCTTAGGAAATGCAGGAATATGGACTTGATGGATGGTTGGAGAGGAACGAAAGCAGGTGGAATAAGCAATGCAAGCAAAAGCAGAATTTGTTAAAATGAGATACAAGCACACTTGGAGCTCTTTGCTGGCAAAGTGAACAGAATAGCTATTAAGGACTTCCAAACAGAGATCCTGAATACTCTGAGAAATCTCTTCAAACACAGTTAATTATACCAGAAACTTTTTATTTTCTATACATTGCTCTGACTGCCAAGAGCTTCATTTCAGCTAGGATAGGACCTATGAAGACTTAACCTATATTCTTTCTTTTCATCTTCCCTCTCTGCAGTCACCAAACATCAACATCATCACAGTATGTTTCAACTTCAGCATGTCAAACTTCTTCCTTACATCTGTTTTTGGAAAATGTGATTCTTGTTTTTAGAATGCCTGTACCCAAAAATGAAATAGATTCATATAAGGCACAACATCCATTCGGAATGCAAGTTTTTGCATTTTTAATCCATGTAATAGCTTGAGGACTACTATTCTCTATGTAAAACCTTTACTAGTCACTAGGAAAAGTAATTTTCAATTTTTGTGCAGCACTTTTCCTCCTATTCTTCTCCTCATAATTATCACTAGTCCTGGAGCAAAGATCATTATGAATGGCCTCCTACAAGCACTTTTAGTCAGTCCATCCATATCTCTCTCTCACTGCAATAGGACTTGTGCATTCTCAGGGAAAAACTAAAACTTTTAGAACCAGTACCATAAAAAGAGTGTATTAATATACAACCTTGTCACTTTCCATAGCAAAACAGAATATAACAGCCTAATAATAGCCCTCCCTTGGTCAGAATCAGGCTATAAGCAAGAAGCATCAATTTCAGAATTCAGGCTGTATTCAAATTAACATCTATCTGAACGTGATGCCTTCACAAAAACACAGTTTCTGAGTTCTATTACACATCTCCTTGCCTTCAGTTTCAGTTCCCTATTTTGGTATTTGACAGAACTCATCTCATCCAGACCCTTCATTTTATATAAGACCTAATATTTAGGCTTACAATGTCCCTTCTAACTTTCCACAGCTCTGTGTTTGACCTAAACCCCTTACAGGAGTGGATTGCTCTCCCTAGCCTGAATAATCTACCAAGGAGATGGAAGAAGGAACATGGTGGAGTCATGTGGCATTTCATAGGACAGGAACACCTCATTTCAGGAACTTCTGTAATGTTAGCATTCAGTGTTCGCATGCACCCACTTAATAACATTTATGTTAAAATTGTAAACAAAAACATGCTAAATCAGGTGTGCTACAGTTTCTCAGAGAGAAATTAAAAAAAAAAAAAAAAAAACAAACCTAAACCAAAAACTACTCTTGCAGAAAGATCCCAGCTACTTCAAAAAAACCATCAGCAGCGTTGTCTATTTAAGACAATGTTTTTAGTAACATCTCTTAAATTCAAATTCTTGAAACCATGTGCTTCTTGAACTAATGAATCCAGAATTTTAAATTCTTTAGTTAAGGACTCGGAGAAAAATCTCATTGTTATTAACTGTTAAGCTGCTTTCAAAAGATTACTTGAAAGCTTCCAGGCCTTAAAAAGCCAAGATCTGATCTTTCAGTAAGATTATTTTCTGAAGAGGAAACTCAAATAAAATAATAGCTGACAGTAATGTTAGATCCAATCTCTGTAAAACAAATCATTTTAGAAAAGGGTAAAAATAAAAATGGAATTATAAATGTCAAAGATTACTTACTCACCCACTGCTATTCTTTGCTTAGAACATGTATGGAGTTGATTTTGTTTCTTTTTCTTTGTTTGTTTTTAAACTTTTTATAGGTTAGTCATATAACTCCTGTCTGCAACAAGGGACAGCTATTACAAAAGATAACTACCCAACTCAAGGACAGATTTTTCTGTAATTTAATTTCTGTGACACTGATGCATCAAGCTTTTAACAGAAGCAACAGCAATTTTTTTTACCCCCAAGCAAAAACGACTCCCAGGCATGCACTTCAAATGTTAAAGTACAAAAATGGAAATTTCATCAATTCTGTTCCGAGTGCCAAGAATCAATATTTTTTAAAAAATCTCTATGTGCATCTTCACAAATAAACTTTACATTCAGTATTTAACATACATGTACATATGCACACGCAGGGAGAGAACAGGCCAGATTCTGCATCCTGTGACATCCTTTGCAATCTCACTGGAGTGTGTAAATTGCAGCCTCTGTTACTCTGTACTTGGGAAGGGTTGGAATCACACCTTTTGAATAACAGTATGCACAGGGCATCTCTGAATTGTTTGTGTTTTATATCACAGTTCCTTCCACAGTGTGCGGCAATGGAAATGAATACAACAGATACAAATCTAACACTAGCGTGGGATTGTTCTTCAGCAAGATGAACAGCACTTAAATGCTGACCCTAATATAGTATCAGCATATTGCACACACGAGTCATTTAAATATCCAGAAGAAGAAGAGTTGCCCCAGTTTAACTTTAAACAATAAGCAAGACAGTTCACGCAGGTCAGCAATGAGTTATGGATTTATCTTAATAGAGCAAGAGCTCTCACTTTAGTGTGGTCACTAGACTTCCACTACTAATGAGTTATAGGGCTAACATACATGAGTTCAGTTTCATAATTCACTACAGAGCATAGCTTCCTCCTAACATGAGTGTTTGGAAAAGATTTCATCATTGTAATAGATCACCTCGGTACAAAACGTTTTTCTGCTCATGCATCTTCTGTCCCATCTGCAGTAAAAACGCTGGAGAGAAATTAGGGGAAATGCAGCTGCATATATGAAAGGTCCCTCGAATCTAACATAAACACAGAATTTTTTAATTTTTAAAGAAGTTTACAAAAAGACCACCAATTCCTAGCCACAAAACTTGGTTTAGCTACAGTGCTGCACAGGAGCAACATCTAATATGCAAAATATAAACTATTCTGCAGCCTCAGCGACAAGGAAAGTCAATAGTATTGCTTCCCACCAGATCAAAGCACACTTCGCGTGAACTGAAGACCAGATGTCTTCAATTTAACGTGCTTTCCAGTTACACTAACATCATGTTAGGAACAAACCAAACAAAAATATCCGAAGTTAGTCTTTGCAGTGAAGCACACAGAAGTATTTCACATCCAAATTTCTGTCTAAAATTGAGGGTTTCTTCAACATATAAATAGGACAGGGGTGCAGGCAGAGGACTCGAGACCATGATAACCATCTGCAGGTCTAGGACTTCAGGCAACAGAAAAACGCTGTCGATGGAGCACTTTGCCGGGCTCTTCGCTGGATGTGAATCCTGACACCCCGCAGACCCAAGCAGCCTCTACGCTGCCCTCCGAGGTGACGATTCGTGGGGCTGCAGAAAACCAGGGACCGGGGCTCTACCGCCGGCTCTACCGGCGTTTCACAGCCGTACCTGCGGGCAGCGCGAATGGCGGGGAACTCCGGGGGCGACCGAGGAGAAACCGGCGGGGCGGAGCAGGCGGCCAGGGCGGCGGGTCACCCGCCGGCCGCTTCGCGGAACACCGCAAGTTTTCCTTCCCCCGTCACCAGCTCCGTCGCCGGGCGGAGCGGCGGAGGCCCGGCGGCGGCTCACCTCACCCCTCCGCCTCCCGCGCCGGGGCAGCGGGAAACTTTCGGGAAGTCGGCGGCAGAGAAAAGCCGGAGCGACCCCGAGTCCCGCCCGTCCCGCCAGCCCTGCCCTCGGGTTGCCCGAGCCCCGCCACCCTCTCGCCCTTCCCCTCAGCGCCCTTACCGGCAGGGCACAGGGACCCAAACCTAACGGCATCTCGGCGCCTCCCTCTCCGCCTGCTTCGGACACTTTCACCCCCCTCCGCCCCCCGCCATGTACGCAGCGGCTCCGAAGTGTCTCAGCCCCGCCAGCGGGACGGGGAGGAAGAAGAAGAACAAAAACAAACAAACAAACAAAAAAACCCACCAAAAAATCCCCAAACCGCAAACCAAAACCCAACCGACTCCGAAACCGCAGCGCTTCCCCCCTTGCCCCTCCGCCGCCCCCGCCCGCGGGAGGGCTGCCCGGCCCCGGGGCAGGCGAGGCGGCTCCTTACCTGTGAACGTCTGCGCTCCCGCCGCCAGCAGAAGTCCGGCCAAAGTAACCAGGCAAGTTCCAACTTTCCCCATATTTCCAGCCCTTCCTGCTCCGGATCCAGCAAAGTGCCAAAGTGTTTGCCAAAGTAGGAGGCGCCCCTCTCGCCCCCCTCCAGTCAGTGGGGAAGGGGGGAGCTGGACTCCCCTACTTGGCGCCCCGCGGGCTGTCTTCCTCTCCTCGGTCTCTCTTCGCTTTAAAGGGCAGGGAAAGAGGGGTGCGAAGCGGCCGGGGCTGCCCGCCTGCCTGCCTTCCTCCGGCCGCGCCGCTGCCCTCGCCCCAGGGGCCGCGCGGACGCCCCACGCCTTCCGCGCCGCTCGCCTCCCCCGGTGCCCGGGGGGGGCACCCTTAATCCCGGAGTCTCCTCGCCCGGCGCCGCCGTTAGTCCCGGTTTAGCTCGGCTCCCTGACTGACTCGCGGTCCCCCCCGGCAGGCAGGCAGGCAGGCTAAAGGGAGCGCGGAAAGTCACGCCCAGCCGCCGGCGCCGCCGCTCTCCCCCGCTAGAGGGCGAGGCGGCGCGGGCTGGCAGCGGCGGGGCGCTGCTGACAGGATTTCGGTTACGGCCGTCGCCTGCGGAGGCGAAGCGCTCGAGTCTCCTTCCCGCCGCCTCCCCCCTCGCTGCCCCGCGAGTGGTGGCTTTGTTTGCAGAGGAGGTGGCTCCGTGCCTGGTAGGACGATGTCGAAAGTTCCCGGGCAGCGGGGGAGAGAAGTAGGAACCGGAAAAAAAAAAAAATTAAGAAAAATCTCAACCAAGCGTCTCGGTAACTTTGCCGCGGGTCGGCCCCGGCGGGAGCCGCAGGCGCTGAAGTTGGGGCCGCCGTCGCTACCTGTCCGGCCAGGATGGGGCCCTGAGGGAAGGGCTGCCGCCGCCCCGAGCAGCCCGGCCCCGGGGCAGCGCCCTGGCTCTTCCCGCGCCCCCGCCCCACCGCTCTGGCGCTGCTCCTGCTTCCCGGGACAGGGAAAGATAAACGTAAGAGAGGGGGAAAGCGCTGGCTCTTCATAATCGTTTTGGTTTGCTTTTACAGGCAGCCTGGGGTCTGTCGAAAGAACTAGTTCGAGGCCACTACTCCGTCTTCCGCGAAAACCGCAAGCGTAAGAGCCCAGCCCTAACAGGGAAAGGCTGAGACTAAAAGGAAATTAAGATGTAAATGGACTTCTCCGGGCAGGCGACGAGCGGCACTGTGTTGTAAACAAATTGCTTTTCATTCGTGTGCCGCTAATAAAACTTAAGCGCCTTGCCCACCCGTCGCCCCTCCGGACCGTGTCGGGGCCGCTGGAAAGGGCGGGAGGTGGGAAAGGACCTCTGGAGATCGCTCACTCCGGCCCCCCGGCTTAAAGCAGGGTCGCCGCTTTTACTCCTGTGAGTGAAGAATGACGTCGTGAATTGGCAGGGTTAGATAGTGAACGATGGAAGTAAAATCACACTAAAATGGCAGTTACCTATCATTATTTGCAGTCTGCAACTTCTGGCATTTATTTCTACGTCACATATGAAATACAGCTGCTTGACAATCTTTTTTGCTTTGGGGCTTTGGCTCCTGGTGTCCAAGACACCGGAAGGATGTGTTTGTTGGTTTTAAACCAGTTCTTTCTAAATTGGACTTCCAGAGGTGGAAATATTTTTGTTGGCTGTCACTTTCAATGAAAGCTTTCTTTTTATTTCAAGTGCAAGTGTGCCGATTTATTCCTTGTGGGTTACAAATAAAATGGTAAAAACAAGAATCTAGATAATGCTGCAATTAAGGGTTTGAGCTGGCAAACACAAATATAAGAGCTCAGGTTCTAGGTTCTCATTTTTTCTCCAGCACAGGTCCTCTGTTTTCTATGCTACTCCTTGTAGTTAGCCAGCTTCACTCTCGTTTCAATTGAAGTCTTAACTCTACCCATCCCCCACAGGGTAGTGCAAGTTACAACATATTAATGATTTGTGCATATTTTGTATTATTTTTACATATAGTACATCATCTTCAAACTTAGGCACACAGCTGTATCATTTCCAGTGATTGCCCAACCATGCTATTGTCAGGACACTGCTCTACTACGTTTTTGCTACTGCATTTGTTATGTGATGCAATCTTCGCGAAGGGACGGACATGAGCTTCTAGATGTGTGGGGGTAAGGCAGCTACCTCAAAAGCTAACGCAAGGGGGCAGAATAGCATTAATCGTTGTGTTTCCTGACGTCAGACTTTTCTTTTTGCATCGTGAGCATTCTCTTCGTTTATTATTTTCCTGAAAGTTCCCAGTCTTCTCCCCGAAAAAAATTACCTTAATTCCCCAAAGCCTTGGTAACCTAGGGGTATGTTGCAATAAAAATTATATTTTTTTTATTTTACAATTTTTTCCTGGTTGCATAATTTATGCAAATTTTACATTCTTTAAAAGCTGCTGTTACAGCTTCTAAAAATCAGAAACTATAGCTAGTCTTGAAAGTGCTACCTTTGTAACTACAAAGCTGTTTAAAAAAAACTCAAGAAGTCTCATAAGTAATTTAACTTAGAGTAAATTTAACTTTAAAATGTATCTTCTAGTAGATCTGTCACTAAAAATCCAGAAATGAACAGTTACACCATTGCTTATGCCAATGATAACTTCCCTCTAGGTTGATAATGTCCAGACACACATAAAACTGTATCTCTGATCAGCCAATGTCAATCCTAACACAGTGTGGTAAAGTATCATCTTCAGACATATAACCGTAACTCTCAATCCCATCTTTGTTATAGGGAATCAAAAACTCCATGCCTATAACCACAGCTAACTAGTGTTAGCTTAGCAAAGATGAGATGATAGAAAGGCACCGAGTTCTGTGGATTACAGAAGAACATGTAAAAGTGTTTGGTCACAGTTATAGTAGGAGTAAGGCTAAAGTGCTTGACCTTCAAAGACATAGCCATTCTGCTTTAATTACAGTAAATCGAAGAAATGGTTAAGCTCTGGGGAATAGCTAAACCAACAAGAACAATAGAAAACACAGGTCATGCATGGGTGATCAGGAATTGTTAGCTGTGTTTCACTGCGGTTTAGTACTGGAGCATATATGAAAACAGTCCAGAAACACTACAAAAAAGAACTAGAGCATCAAGAAAACACTAGACAAAAACCACAGGTTCACTAGTGGTTTGACTCCAAGAATGCCTTCAACAGAGTTCATTAAGGGCTAAGCTGTGGCTGGAAAGGGAATTGGAAGCATCTGCAAAAATAATAAAGTACTTTGCTGATTGTTTCTTACTGACAGATACTTTGCATCTGTTCTTGAACTGCATCACCCCAAAGAAATACCTGATTACAGTTCCCTACATACACACACTTCAGCTTAGGAACACAGAAGATCACAAATACCACAAATATAATTACTTATGCTGAAAGGAGTCAAAGAATGAGACAGTAAGACGTGAGATAACAAGAAAAAATAATCAGGAAGTTGTCATAACTATTTTCTAGATTTTAATGTCCATAGATAGGAAATGCACATAACCAGCCTTCATCGCAAAGTTTTTGTTTTATTTTTAAATACAGAATTTGTATATATCCCACTGGGGGGAAATTAAACAACCCGATGATAAATTATGAATAAGTATACTGTTTATTACACAACCCTGACTGGCTTAGCTGCCCTCTCCCTGCTAATCATTCTCTTGCAGATCCATTTCCAATATTCCAGATCTCTGAGCTACTTCTGAAAAATTATTTTTGAAAATTCCAAACTGATAGAGAACTGTATTACTGGTTAGAGAGATCTGAGGTCCAAATACTTATCATAATGTGGAAACAGAAGTACACAATGTCAAGGGAAAGTTCTTAGGATAGGCATACATATATGCTTAACAGTTACATATATATTGTGTTTATTTAGCTGTTACCTTTCCTTTAAGGCACTAATGACATTCACAATGCTATTCATTCTATATTACTGGCACAAGAACAAGTAGACATATCTCGAATTCCATTAGACATCAAGGTCATCCTGTGTAATCTGTAGCATGAAGTCACCCTTCCTATAATGAAACGAAGCAGGAACACTGTCTTGCTCATGTTACAGCACAAATAGAAAAGTAAAGACTTGTATTCAAATACTGTAGGAAGGCCCAAACATCCAGCCTTTTTTGACCTTTGACAATGCTGATTAAGTAGCCAAGAATGTGGCCTACACAACTGTCACCTGATCTTTTGGATCAGTTACAGATAACATCACTCTCACAGCTCAGAGCTATTTTTTGCACTATAAAGTGGTTGGACAAGAATGATTTTCACTAGCCCACTCCATCTTGTTCTAAAGCTCAGACAGACAAGCTTCATGAATCTTTCAGTGACACTACTGTTTAAATATGATGAAAAAGTAATTTTCTTCACAGGACAGGGGCACACTTTCTTAGTTAAATACAACTAATAAGCAAAAGTAAGATGTGCTTTCTTAGAAGACAGAGAGACAATGATTCCGATTCTCTGTTTTTGTCAAAGATACTTCTCTGCTACAGTGAAATTCCAGAGCCAGTCCTTGGTCAGGAGGACCACTTAAGAAAAATCACGTCATCTCTGTAGGTCAAGGGAGAATATGCCAAACCTATAAGGTTTTTTTCCATTTGTTACTCTTTCTTCTTAAATACAGAGCAACATCTTCTGCTTTGCCAGTGTTCACTCACCCAAATTTTTACTGATACTCTTCACCTTTTCACTGCTGATTTTTTGTCAAAAGCTTCAAAAAGAAAAAAAGTGTGCTTATCTATGTGCCAGGATTTATTGATTGCATTATACTCAATTATATTCTATTTCATAATGTTTAATATATCTGTATCCATAGATGCTGTAAAGGTTTAATTTGTTACTGAAGAGCTATTTCAGTGATAAATGTAGTGTTCTGAATAAATCTTTTAGTGTTTATTCAAGAAGTCAGGTGTGCCCCCCGCCCCATTTTTGGGGGTTGGGTTTTTCTTTGAGTGGTAGGGTGAGGACATAGTAGCGTCCTTAAAAGATCACGTCCACCCCATACCCCATCTTTCCCTACCTCCAAGGAACAACAGAGAAGTCCTTGGAATCTAAGGTCAATCTAAACCAGCTGCAAAAGTTGCTGCATACAAAATGTTCCATCTTCAGTAGAGGCTCATCATCTTCCCTGCTTATTGCTGCTGGGGCTTGCTGGACTGGAATTGATCCCTGATCATTCATTTGGCACTGAGATGCACTAATCACAACTGTGGCTGCTCCCTATCAGATATTGTCATGTGTAATATGACTGCCTGCTCTTTTTTTTTTTTTGGGGGGGGGGGTGTACTAATGATTTGTGCAAGCAATGATAACAATCCATTTTGTACCAAGGACATCTTGCCTTATTCACTTGATCACTCTGAAGTTTGGTGGTAATAAAAACCAAAGTCCTCTTTGTTTCCAACTGTTAAAAAACCAACATTTTTAATGATAGCTGAGGAAATTCCACATGTCCACTCCTGGCCTTGGTATTAAGCCATAGTTGGGACTTGAGAGAGAAAACACACCCAGATCTTTGGGAAAACGTATTTAAAAGACTAGAGAGAAACAATCTTTAGTCAGAAATTGTTGAAATAGAAGTGAGAAAAAGGTCTAAGTATCAAAGGAAAACTGGGGGGGCACCTTTAGGATCTGAATGTCAGGAGGGGAGAAAAGAGCAACAGATGGCACTGTACAGAGATGGTTACTGCTAGTTCAAGCCAAAGAACAAATAGCTGCATTGTGGAAGAATATCTATTTCATAATCTCACACTTTGCTATAATAAGATGGATAAGACAGAGTATAGCCTAGGCAGGTAGAAGCTTGTAAAATTGTAAGAAATTAATTAGCTCTATATGCTATGCTGTCTCTTCTGCTGGAAGCAAAGTTTTTGATTCCATGATCAACATAGTCTCCTTCTACCCACACGTGTGATTTGTACAGACAAGGAAGAACATGTACCTCATACCAGGTTGTGTTTGATGCATTTTGATGTCTGCCAGCCAAATCCTGTCTTGTCTTCTGATCATCAGCATTTTATTAGAAATCTACTGTGTTTAACAATCTACAAGGACTTAAAACCATCGTGGCTTTTAACTCTTAGAAATATTTTACCGCTCTATAGTATATGTGAGAAGCAAGCTTCTTCAAACTTGAACTTTCTGTAAGGGAACAGAAGGGCTCAGCTGCTCCCTAAGGGATGGGGAGCCAGCAGCTGAGCACGGTAACACCTCCCAGCAGGAGAGGGGCCAGGGGTCTGATCCACCAGTCCCAGCAAGGTAAGCAGGGCAGGCTGGGAGAGCATGGCCAGATTCAACAAAGGCTCCAGATCATCAGGCAAGTTTATGGTGATGAGGCAGGTCTAAGATGAAGCCAAGAAGACAATCTACAGGTCAGGATTAGGATCATGTTTGGTGATCACCAGGCAGGTCCACAGTGATAAGACAGGTCCAAGATCAAGCCCAGCAGTGAACCCACAGGTTGGGGCCTGGGTCAACAGGGTCTGTGACCAGACATATAGACACCAGTGTTCCTACAGCATAGCTCCAGCAGAGACTGAAGGCCCCAGGGTGAGCTGAAATGGGGCTCCTGAGACAACTGGGCAGAGGGTGTGGATGGAAGCCAGGGGAGGTTCATCAGGGCTTTAAGGCTTATTACAGCACTCAGAGCCATCTTGCTTTCCACCTTTGCATCTTCAAATACATTACATGGCTTTTAATATTTTTTTCTAGCTTCCCATACCTTGTAAAGAAAAGTATCTTCACTTCTTTTACTACTTGTTCTTAGCTTCTCCCAAAATGTGTATGTGTCTCTGTCAACATTATCAGGAGGTACATACAGGAGACAAGAGCAAAATAGTTCAAATACCTAATACTGTTAAACAAACACCTACTTATGCCAACTGAGAGTGTATAACCTTCAGATTTGTGTATGGCTGCATAGGATTGGTCAGGAGCAGAAAGAAACAGAAACACAGGATTGATCAAATGCAAATACTTGAAAATATTCATATATTCAGTCTTCAAAGTCTGTACAAATACAGACTGTAATATCATCTTTGTCACTCGTTGCTTTGATCTTGTCATTCATCTGGGTTAAAATCCTTTTCTATTACAAATCTAAGCTTAATTTCGTTGTCTTCAAAGTTCTGTACTGTTCTACCTCTCCCTACTCATTTGAACTCCAAGTTGCTATTCTTTCTCTTCAGTGCTTTTATAATCAAGCATGTCAAGGAGTGAGACCAGAAGAATCAAAATTTAGGAGATAAGCACTGTGAAGTAAGCTAACTTCTCAGTCTTCCAAGACAGAGTAATTGTTCCAAAATAAATTAACATTTATTACATAATAGAAGGAACACACTCTGAGTTATACCAGCAGAGCTATAGCATTATATTTTTTCTGCAAAAAGTATTCTAGTCCATCCCTCTCCACAGAGAAACCCTTTTCCAGAGTGGGTTTCTCTGCAGGCTCCCATCAGATGTAACATTCCCTTTAGTAGTAATCCCTAGAAATACTTGAGAAAAGTTTTTTTTTTTCAGATGTCTTCATATAAGGCAGAGGACTGAAGCAGACAACTGGCATAGTAAAGTCTGATGCCATCAGTGCTAGCATTGACTGATCACATCTGCAAGAGCCCTTCAGATGGTGTCTCCAGTTAGGAGAACATATTTCTGTCATCTTAGGTTCATTCCACCAAAAATGCACAGACGCAAAAGCCAATGGAAAAGCCATATTCAATATAAGGTTAGTTTTTCTGCCTGTAGACTTCTCTTGAGTTTGCTCACTCATATATATTTTTCTTATTTTTCTTCAATAGCTCTGAATTAGCATGAGATAATAGTAGCTGTGCCTTCGCATAAGATTAAGTTTTTCCAAAAGTTCATTTACAGCTAATTAGGAGTTTGTGAAACAGAAGAAGTGAAATATGCAGCCTCTTTGTTTCTGTTCTTGGGTCTTAAGAACAGTCATTGATGAATGGAATTAGAGTTCCTTCCACCTCTTCATTACTAACTCTTATTTAGCAGTGTAGCATTCATGTTGTCAACAGTACTTCTAGACAACTTCTTACTATTACTTTGATGCAATTGTCATATAAGATGTATGAGATATTATTAAATTGGATCCTATTGGAACATGAAGTTAAGATTTTTTTCCTTTCCATTGTAGTTGAATGGAAGGAAGTGCACTTTATATCTTGTACTTGTTTTTCAACCAAAAAAAAAAAGATTTTTTTCCCCATGAAGTCTACTCTAACAACAATTTATACTGTTGCAAAACACTGCAATACCATCTCATCAGAGGCAATTCTGAGCAGGCAGACACAGTAGTCAGTGATGCAGAATCAATCAAAGAGACAGCATATGAGCATAGATGTAAGTACAACCTCTCACACCACCACCTGTGCTGACTGCAGGTTTTTACCTTAATATGTTAAAAAGTTGTTGATAAGTAAATTATATGTTGTAATGATGACAACTCTAAATTACGCAGTTTGTGTTAGTCATTTGTAGAATTTATTTCATATTTGTGTATTCGGGAGTATTTGAATATTTTTTGGAAAAAATGGTAATAGTGGGTCAGGGGAGGTACTACAAAGTTGAAAGTTTACATGTAAAATCTACTTCTCGTATTTTGTATTTTTTCTGATTCTTTATTTTCTTTTTTAAGTATTTCTGCTTTTTAGAAAGGGGAGGAATATATTTTGATATGATTGAATTCTTGCTGGTGTTCACTTGTGCAGAATGATGGAGAGGCGTGAAAGTTAAACGTGCTTCATACCATCATTTTTTCCTCTTGATTGCTTTCATACCAACAGCAGATGTCCAGTGAAGGGACACAAATATTTCCTTTTAGCAAGTCATTCCACTGAAAATAATGGGAGCTTATTTAAATAGTATGGCCCTGGAGAGACAAAGGGGGGTGCGAGCACAGGAGAGAATAAAAGCAGAAATGTATTCAATCAAAGAATGAGTTTATCTGCATGCAGTGAATTTTTTTAGCAAGTTACATGTCATAAAATTAGTAGGAATTCAACTATCCATTGATTTGTCAAAGGCATCGGGAATGATAACTTGAAATTTGTTGTGGCCATGAATACTATTGATTGTCCTGCTCCATGCACTATTGTGCCAAAAAATCAATTATTTAATAATTCATTTTATACTGTTAAATAATTTTATTAAGTCTAAATTAAGAATTATGATGGATACAAATGTATGTGCTAAAACATAATGCTGAAATGGATTACTCTCACAAGTTTAAATAACCATTCTGATGAGACAAGATTGATTACCAAAATAAAAGCATGATAAAAAAAAGTCAGGAAGGCTTTGCAGATGTGGTGAATCATTACATACTACTTTGCTTTCCAAAATGAGTGCTGATCCTGCTGTTGCTTATTGTGCAGAACTTCGATTAAAGTTAATGGGAATCCTACACACAGGAAAGCTGCAGTGTGGTAGATTTGGTTTTTTTACATTACATGAGTATTAATGGGAATTACAGGTGTGTTTGGGGGCAAAACCACTACACATATAAAAAAAAAGTCTAGCCACATTTGAAGGGCTACATAGTAGTATTAATTACAGCTCTCAAAAAGATGACTCTCTGTGGCAAATGAGACAATGTTGTTTTCTTCCTTCTCCTATGCAGTGATCAGATGCAAATATTGCTGAGGAAAATTTTCTCATGTTGAGGAACTGACCGGTCATTGTCTGAAGCTATAAACTAAGGGTATGTTGTTTCCAAAGAGACAGATGCTAAATCAGAGTCAGTAAGTTTTCATCACAGATCCTTATTTTTATTACAGTACAAACAAAGAAAATATATTAAAAGAATATTACGAAAAATCAAGCACCAGCAAGTTATAAAACACCTAGATTAAAACAATTCTACAACTTCAGGGCTATACCTCTGCCAGATTCAAAGATTCAGGTGCAAAGAATGAATTGACAGAGCTTTTCAGAATATAATTGAATGAGTTATGTACAATAACCTTTGTGGTCACAAGCATTGCAGATATGAGTTAAATGTTTCCTAGATTAGAATTTCTCCCTTCTGAGCACCAAACACTTTGGAGTAATCCATATCATAACTGAAGTAACTGTTTCCGTCTATCTCTTGTCTATAAAATCTCTGAAATGCCTCAAAACCAGGGATACACAGCTTCTGGAACAGAGTAACTGGGGAAAAACTCAAAAAGAGAAATCAAAATACTTTGGCTTTTTCCTGATCACACTAGTAGAAGAACAAGCCTGCGCCTGATTTGTCTGCCTTAACACTTTCACCAGTAGTACTGTTCCTATTTGATCAAGTCCTGTTCCCAGTGAAATCAGTCATAACAGCGCAGCTCCCTCAGCACTTACACTGCATTTCAGGATACTAAGCACCATCCTAACCTTGTGACAGCTCCCTGTTGTCCATACTGATCTTGCTGTGCAGCTGTGCGGAGATGAGGCAAAGACGGAGGTGAAAGGCCAGGCTGAGGCCTATTTGGTCTCTTCCTACAGAGGAGAACACATAGGGCTCCTGAACCCCGTGAGTTCACCATCATGACTTATGGGAGCTACCACATTTTGGTGACTAAGAAGATACTTGAAACAGATGACCAGCATGCTCTGGGTGAACAATGTCAAGAAGAGAATAAGGAGCAATAGGCTGCTCAGTTATGCACACAAAAAGGCATGACTCTGTCCTAAGCCCATTCCCCAAACCAGGGACATCCATCAATGGATGATGGTGGCAGTATTCATTCAAAGTATCTTTGTGTCATAGTTCACTGTCAGAAGGCCATGAGTTTTGTTGATGCCTTCCTTAGAGCACCTTTATTTTAGTCTCTGTCGTATCTTTCTGCATTCCCTCTTTAGATTGTCTCTCTGACCGTGTAAAAGCACTAGACCAACCTGTCTGTTGCCACATTCCAGGAAATATGCCTGTTAATGATGTAGGTCCCTGACTGCTCCCCCAAAAAATTGTTCTCCTATCTCCCATTTTGGTAAACATTCATTAGTCCTGGATTTTTATTCCCATCAAGTTTGAACAGAGGAAGAAACCCTTCCTACTGACTAGTATCTGTTGTCTCCCATATAGGGAAAAAGTGTTTTCTAACATGTCACTTGGAGAAAGTCACAGTGTGTGGCTTTTTATGTGTGCTTTTTACCTACAGTAGGGCTTCTTTTAGGAGAGATGTTTCTCCTTTGATCCCTCTTGAGTGTCTCCCAGGATAAATGTCCCTGGGACAGTATCTCCTAGCATGAATGACACCAGTCCTCACCCTCTGGACACTTCACAACTCCATCTCATCCAATTGGTTCCCAGTGGTGCTCACTCCGAACTTGCTGCAGACGTGAAGGAAATCCCTGCAAAAATACAAAGCAAACACTGGGTGCAAATCTGGAAATGCCTGTGTCATGGCAGATGCTGCAGCATGCCTGGTAGACCTGTATGAGGTGACCCTGTATGGTAAGAGGGTGCTTCAGAAAAAGAAGCCATGAATGTTGCATCCTGACTGACAGAAATGCATCATATCCAAAAAGGAAACCACTAGGCTTTCTTATACGGACATAGCTTTGTATTTGTGCACACTAGCTTAAAAATACAAGGAAATAACATTGAGGCTTTGCACTGGCCTCCCCCTTGGTAGAAAGAGGATTGAGGAGAAGGGATAGACAAGAGAACAGCAGTGGAGACTGCCTTGGACCAGTGGTCCACAGATGAGGCCGGCTGGAATCATCCTGGGCTTAAACACATCACAAGGCAGACTCACAAGGTAAATGTCTGGTGACCCCATACTCTATTATTCTATTGCTACTTTGAACAGAAAACATATTTGTAAAAATTTATTTCCAGCAATGGCCAGGGTCAAAGTGAAGGAGTGTGGATGCTAGCTAGTGTGATGGTTCAGGTCAGAACTGTTGGGCTCCCATGTCAGCAGCTCCTGTACCTTATCTCTTCTTTCTTTTGTCTTGCATCATCCTCAGACTTGTGCAGCTGAACCTCTGAAGATACCATGCTATGGTCTATTCTGGCTGTTTTGGAATTAGGAGTCCTAGAAAGAAATTGACTGGGTCTTGTTTTCCATCCTTCAGCAACATCCATGAGGGTTTGGAGAAGAGGTTCTTCTCTTATTCATTCATATCTGATGGAAAGCAAAGTATGGCTAAAGGCATGCCCCTAACTAGTCAGTCAAAGAGTAGGTCCTTTGCCTGGCAGGACTGACACTGCTGGTGGCTCTGCATAATGCTACAAGGACAGGCTGTGTAAACCTTGACCTAAGGAGGATGTCTGGGGAGACTCAGATCAATGCAGAGTGGGAAGTATTCCTGCAGCTGCAGCAGAGTGGAATTGTGGTACCATGGATTATGCTGTTAGCTGGGATGATCTGGAAGCTTTCTGCATTTTTCTCTCACCAGTTTGGGGAATAATAGTCTGAAAATGGTTGTGAAGTTATTCAAGCACGAGTGGTCTGTACAGTGCATTTGGCCTTAAGGCTGTCTCTGAAGATGCTCATACAAGATAGCACAGTGGTAGCTGTTAAAGATACAAAAAGGAAATAGCACTCGTAAAATAATGAATTTTATTTAAAATTAAATCTGTCAGGAATTAGGAGGGATTGAAATCATAAAGATGAATGACTTCTTAAATTAATCTAATTTCCATAGGCATGTCAATATTTTTGTTAATATTAAAAGTAGTGGTTGCACAAGAAGATAATGTAAAGTATGTTACAGTTCTGTAATGCTCATAATGCCTGGCTCATGATTAAGATAGAAAGCTGTCACTCTGCACATTGCAAAAAAGAAAGAACCAAGAATTACATATAATTCCTCCTGTCATAACTTAACAGTGTTTTTGCCCACTTAAGGTTACTTTCTCCAAAACCAATGCTTAAATCTTTAGTCACCCAAAATACCATTTTGACATAAATGTGCTGCAGCTTCTTTAATCTGTTGCAGCTCACTTGGCCACAAGACTTTCTTCACTAATAGCAGAACACGAGCTGTATTAGCTGTATCTGTCTTAGATAAATCTAAGTGAAAATGTCCCTCACATTCACTGAACATTTTAGGTTTTACTCAGAAGCAAACATTTCTGGGCTGCTCCTGATGCCCTTGAGAACAATTTTTCTCATTTTTCTTAATTCTGCTCTGTGATTCAGTTTCTATGAAAAGACTCTAGGAAAAATAGAAAAGGCAGGGGAAGGAAAGGAGGGGAAGGATAGCAAAGAAACAAAGGAAAGGTGCAGTTAAGAAACAAACCGGCATGTAACAGAAGCACTAATGAAGTGGGAAGGCATGTAGGGGGAGAGGAATCAGAGACTCAGAATAAAGGGACCCAGAAAATGATGAAACAATTGTGACTGACACAAAAAAGTAGAACTTACCAGTAGCTAACATGAAAAGGATATTTGGAATAAGAATGGTCCACTTATATTTCATGGTCCTTTCTGTCCAGCCCATTTGAAAAAAATTACTGGAGGAGAGCACTCTGCCAGACACAAATGAAAGATACAGAAAGTCCTGATTATGTATATATATGTTATGTGATTGCTGATCTCAGTTGATGACATTTATCTTTATGAATTCACTGAGTTCTTTAGGTGGGAGAAGTCAGAAAACATCAGTGGCATTCTCTTGGCTCTGCTCAGAGTGAACCCAAATGTCAGTGTCATCATAAAGATGAGCTTTCATGTGTAATATATGTGTAGTATTGGTTTTATGATGAATTGCAGTCTATAAAATGCAAACTATTTTAAAGACTTTAAGAAATTAATGTTATGGATATTACTCATACACCAATAAAAGAGTTTGCAAAAGACTGATCCAATATTAAAAGAGTTTTCATGCATAGAAAGTTAGAATATTTTAGAATGCTGTAAATTGTGGGAAAAGGGTGGTTTTTTCAGATGTTGCAATGAAGTGAATTGTAACTTTATCAAATTAAGAGGTCTGCTTTGTAGTATACACTGAGGGGATTCTCTGAGTTTACTTTATGTCATCCTCAGTAGCTGGCTTGCTTGAAAAAGACATTTAATACTTCTGTGGGAAAAAAAAAAAGTACCAAGAATCACCAGTTCTGACTAATAACTTTAGTTGACACAGGGCTCCTGGTTCACCCTCAAGGACCAGTTCTGGACAGATTTAAGTGGGAGAATGATGGATTAGTGTGAGTGGTTATGTTTTCATGATCATTGAGCAGAGGGAGGTCAATGCGGGTTCAGCTGTGCAGAAGAGAGGAGGACATTGTTGCACAAGGAGAGCTCAGGGAGGAAAGAAGAGACTAATCAGCCTCAGTTGCTGACAAAAAAAAAAAAAAGCAGATTTAGAGAAGAGATCAGTTTAGATTAGGAGAAAGTGTGCCAAAGCACCTGTAGATGTCGAGAGACTTGCAAGTTAAACTCAAAGACATATCTTTCCTGAATGTGAATTTCAGGTTTTTCTGGCACATGGAGTCTGAAGGGTATAAATTTGATCTGCAAACCACTTGTCACAATGCATGACCAGAGGGTTTGGGAATGTGCAGGTGCTGCAGTAAGGAAGACTGGGAGACTATCACTTTTTTATTTTAAAAGATGCTAGACTGCTAGACAAGAAATTTTAAATTCAACAGTTTTAGTTTCTAACTAGAAACTTGAGAAACTATTAGAGGACTCAAAGCAGAGGCACTTTGCCTGAAAGCATGTGAAAGTGAGCAAATTACTCTATTTGCACCAGTTTAATGGATAATGAGGCTAATTTGTAACTGGATAACTTACCCCATATTCCTGTCTACCTTCCTGCTGTGTACATGCTTATGCACAGCTACAGAAAACAAGCATATTTACATGGGAATAATTAAAACAGATACCTGTATACATGACCTGCACAGACATTCTTGGCAAGATTATTTTCTCTGAAGATTATATTCCTATTGGTAGAATGCAGATCTGATTTCATTTAGACAAACCTCTCACTGCTTTTTAATAACAAATGAGAGACAACACTATACATTAAGTATATGGCTAACATGTCATGCATGCTGAGAGAAAATAGTTGTCAAAGCAAATGAGCATTTGGATGATACAATGATAAGAATAATGTAATTAAATTAATTTTCATACCACTGATTTTATCACCCCATTTTCCACACTGTTCCTCCTACCCATATGCTTTGTTTCCATCCAAATCTGCTCATTAAGGAACAGTGACTAACATTTGTTACAGACAATGCTGAAGATCAGGTCCTGGGATTGTTGGAATAAGGTTTAATTCATCTGAAGAAGTAGGAACATAATAAGAAAGAAGAGAGGGAGAAACTGATATAAAATGGAAAAGCCCATGAACACAGCTGTGTAAAGAACTGGGGGGCTGAGGAGGCAGATGATCAAAAGGATTTGGAAAAAAATTAAAGTACAGGAAAATGAAAAAGACACAAACAAGGATGAAAGGGAAAGAAGGCAAAAGGATAAGAAGTGGCAGAATGAAAAGGAGCCTGTTAATGGTAGCTGGAGATAAAAGGGGAGAGGGAAGATAAGGCATAAAATGAGAGAGAATGTAATTATTCATACTTTTCTTTAAATGGCCGTCTAGCCTCCAGCCCTGTGGGCCAAGTGTCTGTTTCAGTTTGATTGGTGGAACAAGCATGTTGTGTATCATAGCTAAAATATTTAGCGGCAGTGGTATACTGAAAAGAGCGCACAGTTTTCAGAGAGGGGCTAGGCAGGATGCGATGTTGGGGATCAGGCTGCTAAAAGGAGCAGGAACTCCAGTAGCACGACTCATGCCCAGGACTGGACTTGTGGGATTTCACATGCACTCCTCTGCCAGTGTGAAAGTGGCACTTGTGAAACCGAGGGCTCCTTTATGCTTTCCAGAGAGTGGAGACATGCGCTTGACTATTTTGCTTATCAGGGCCCACAGGGCCAAGACGGTTGGACCATCTGTATATTTGCTAAAGCTCTGGGTACCAGTTTGATTATAGCACTCTGCCAAACTGTCTTGACTGCTGCAGCCCTTCCTCCTGTCTCTGCCTCCAACTGCAGTCTTCACTCTCTGCTGTGCTTTTGGCAGCATGGTTCCTTCCCCTCCCTCTAAATTAGGTGCTAAAAGGGGAACTAAGGAGTCATTCTCCAGTCAGAACCAGGCTGGTTTTCCTAAGACTTAGTTGTTACTGTGCAGCTTATTTACAAAATCAAAGGAGCAGGGCAAGAGTTAAGATTAAGCCTTCTGCTGTTTGGTGTTTTTAGGATTGCAGTCCTGGTGTTGTATTTAACCTATCAACATACAAAGGGTTTTCTAATGGCTATGTTTATAAAAACTTACATTACAAATTTGGGAAGTCCTAAAGATCACAGATGAAACCTTCAGCTCCATCCTTAGATGAAGAGATCTCTCTCTATCCACTTGATGTGGTATGCTGGTACTTGAAAGGACCTTCATACATTCCTGCAGGAATAGCCGGTCAGGCAGGGAACCACTGCCATGCTAAGAGAGGACTGACCTCTCCAACTGAGGCCTTTTCTGGGAACAAACCTCAAAAGAGGCTCTATGAGATGCACCTTCTTTTTGTCCCAAATATTCTCTGGTCAGAGACTAAAAATAGTTTATTTTCTCCTGTTCTGCTCTCTCAGAGACAAAACACCATTGTCAGAAATGTTAAAAGGATTGCTCTGCAGTCATGATGACTCACAGCATTGAACCAGTCTTCGTGATAGGAATAATAAGATTTCACATTTTGAGGCCTGTTTTCCATTTCAATCAACATCAACAGTCTTTGGATCTATTTTTCTTTTAATATTTCTGGTACTGTTACTGTACATTATTTTTGTTTGATAGTATGGGGGGCAGATCTTGCTGTCTAGTGCTACCATGTAAATAACATGCATAGGAATGTGCAATACATTCCATCTCTCCAGGGGTGTATAATTTATAATAGGACTAAGCCTGCTAAACAGTGAGGTCATGGCATGCCCTGGCCTTTTGGTCCCTCAGCAGCAAACCAGGCTGCGATGTAACGCCATTTCTGCCTATACAAGCTTTCCTTTTTTTGAAACAAAAAGTGCACAGAAGCTAGTGGATGATTATGGCTGGAACTCACACAGCAGTACAGGATGATGCACATGCTCATGAGACCAGCAGTTTAGACATAACCAGAAAGACCAATTTCCATCTTTTTCTCCAAAAGGCCACTTTGTGTAAGGCTGTATTAACTTTCTTTAAGGCTATAAGGCTGTAGCTTTAAGGCTGTATTAACTTTGCTTATTCATTAGCTTTTTCCCCCCCTGCCCTGTTACCTCATTTTTCTCTCTCCATTCTTCACTTCTTGTAGCTGTGATCCTGTCTTCTGTAAGAAAAGGTTTCTAATAACATCCAACTATTTCCTAAATGAGCTCAACTCCGTTTGGCTTAGAACCCAAGTGCCAGCAGGCCACTGCTGACATTTTTAGCACTATTTCAGATTCATCTCCTCTGAACCTCTTCTGAACACACTTGCAAGGTGGGAGTTTAAAAGGTCACCTAAGGCCTGATGCTGGTGGGATATTCACATTCTGTTAGTACACAGTGTGTACTTTAGTATCCATTACGCAGCGAGTTGGTCTTTGGAACTAAGAGAAAACCACAGCAAAAGTACAGAAGCCACCTATTGTCCTGAACATCAAGAGATTTATAATACTGTTTTTTTCTACACTTTTGTGGAGGTATCGTCATTTACCCAAGTCTATATACCTAGTATTCTCTTACATAGGTATATAATTATAGCATCTGACTTGGCATGCATCTCTTTTGATGTATATTTTGGAAAAATAAGTATATCACTGCAGGTGGGGGAAAATCCAGTTTAACCACCGAAGACCCAGTTGAGTTCTTTCAGCTATTGGAAAAATAATTAGCAGCTGAATCTGTTCTTCTTTTCCTGCTACTGAGAGGAAAATTAATAAAAGAATGATCATAGGATATATAATATGCCAGTTAGAAGACTGCATTTAAGAAAGTCTGCATTAAAGCACTTTTATGGGCATTTTGGCTATTATGCCAATCGGTTCTCTGTTTCACTTTCTTTTAATATAACATGAAGAAAAGACAAAGAGGATGGAGAATGTTAACTTGCTCGCAGAGCCAAGTCTAATCTTTGAATTTAAACACAACCTCTCAAGGGACTTCAAAGCAAGCTTTCTAGAGAAACAACTAAATTGAGCCACAAAAAAGGGAATCCTCACATCTGGAATTCCTATATTTATCAGTATTTCATCTTTAGACATTTTGTGGAGCAAGGGTTGGAACCCAAATTCACTTTAGGCTAAAAGGACAGCCTAACAACTAGCTTATCAATTAATCCTTTTCTTTTTTCTTTCTGTTGTTTTGGTATGGTTTGGTTTTTTGTGTTGTTTTTTTTTCTGCCTAATGAATATTTCAGTATTCTAGGCAAAATGAAAGAATTTTACCAGAGGGATTTAGGGAGTTTGCTTTTATTCTAGAAAATGTTGAAAGTAGACATTTCAACAATTTATTAATTTTTCCCAAAAAACCAATGTCTGTTCCATAAACAGTCTATTTTAAGTGAAAACTGTTTGGGTGTTTGATTCTTTCCAACAGCTTCCTTACAAGTAAGATCAGCATGGCTACATTGTTGAATTTTTAAGGTCATAAACACACATTGTTCTTCTTCAAGAAGCAGAGTAGAAAATTATTCTTTCTCCTTCAGTCATTAAAATAATGTTTGAAATGACTCAGACATTTCAAATTCAGATTTCTGGGGGTTTATATTCATTTTGTAGGAAGTGGAAAACAAACCTGGATAGACCTACTGAATATGACAAGAGTTCAGACCTGCCACTGCATCATATTTTATGGTAAGAGAAAATGGTAAAATTGTTATATGGTAAAGAAATAAATCCCCATTGTGGAAAGAAGATGTAGGATGTCCTGTCCCCCAAAATCTACAGCTGACACTTACTCCAATTCCAAAGACAAATACAGAGGCAAGCACTTTCAGTGATTCTGTGGTAAACAAACATGAAGGAGAAAATCGTGGGCTATTCAGAGCCTGTGAGAGCTTGCCTGGAAGCTGATCTCACTAATGTGTTTCATAGGAGAATTAAGGCAACATCTGCATTCCCAGATATGGTAAAATAATTAAAAAGCTGTTTGTGTTTTATTCTACTGCTTTTAAAACCATGCCGTGTCTTGAATGGAATAAAACATTGGAGAAATATTTTTTTTATCTAAGCTATTTTTAGTATAGAAGATGGAGTTACATCTGTCTTTGTTCTCCTCCTAACATCTTAGGGTTACTGTAGCTCCTTCAGGCAGCTACTAGCTTAGCTGGCTTCTGCCCCAGCCATCATGGAAGGAGTGCAAGAAAGGCTGCTATCAGTCAAGAAGACATGTGCAAATGTTAGTCTGGGCCTCTGTATATTAAGTAATAACAAGGAAATATTTTCTCTTCACAGTATTAAAACTGATTCTGCACTCACTGTGACCCAGTTTTCTCAAAAATGATGGGATTGGCGCAGGGGAGGAGAAAAAAAAAGTAGATCTACATCTATTCAGAAGTTACTCTGAACATTAGAAGATGTTTTGCATTCCCGAGTTCTGCAAATTGTCTTTGCAATTAAAAAGGCAACATTTGATATACTTTTTCAATAGAATACTATTTGTAGTTAGATAAAAATAAATGCTTCTGGTGAGTTATGAATGCCAGCTATCTGCTCAATAGGTGGACCATTTTGGCAGCTGGATGTGAATTAACAGGACTACTTCGTGTGTCTTTGCTGACTCAGTTCTGAAGCATGCCAAATTTCAGTAACAGGTAGCCAAATAATTAATCTGATTTCTCCATGCTTTTCATAATTAGGAAAAAATCCTCCTCTCTATCTAGTGGCAATCTGCTTCAAAAAATGGAAATGATGTTAGATAGAATTGTTTAGTCATAACTGAAAAGTAACAATAAACAAAATAATTGCACAGAGCAATTGCTTTGCAAAATTGATGTAACTGTACACATTTAAAATTGTACACAACTTTTATATAATAAATCATTTAGCAAGTTGTTTCATTTACTGCATCCAGCTTCCTACCCAAGTGTCTCCTTGTTCCCAGATAAGCTTTCAAGAATAATAAATACCCCCTTAAGGGGATATGCTTTAAAGCAAATAACCACTGCCAAATAATTTATCACATGTAACCACTGGTCTCCATCCTTAATTACTAACATTTCATTCTACTGCTCGTTTAACAGAAGTTAAGCCTAATGCTATTCTCTGTATATTCTTTTTTTCAAGAGTTTCTTTTCATCATGTATTCAGAGTTTGAACCAGACTGTCCCTTTTTTTGTGAAGAAAAGCATTTCTGTGGGACTTTGCTTACGGGACTCTGTAGCAGAGAGAATCCTATTTAATTCTTGGCATGAGACATATAAAAGAAGTCCTTGTTTGATTCAGGTTCAATAAACAATAGCTGGTTCTTATTTGCATAGGGTAAGCTTTATGCTTAACTTCTGGATAGTTCAGGTTTTCCCTGCTTTTCAATATTTATTGCACTATCTTATTTAATTCTTTAATTTATTTAATGCAGCAATATTTGGACGCTTTTTTTCTGGGAACTGAAATAGAATGAATAGTCTGATTCCTTGTGGTTTCATTGAACTTTTTTCAAGGTCATACCAATTTACTAGGGCATGACTGTCTGTAAGAACCAAGTTACCAAGAATTTATTCCACTTTTTAAATGGTTTGGCTCTAAAAAGGGAGGAGGAAAAACCCTATGCATTTTCACTATGTTAATGGGAATCTAGTTTATTTCACTAAGAATACTGAATAACCAAAAGATGATATTCTGCTCTCATCAAACAGATATAATTCTTCTGACATAGCGGACTTGTATAAGCAAATGTCTTCCAGCTTTTGGTGAGTATTAGGAAGGAAGTGTTAAATAGAACTGATAATTTTAAACAGTATTATAAATCAGCTTTGATTACACAGAACTATGAGAGCTGCTCCTTTACTTGCAGTTCATTCTTTTAAAGCCAAATCCTCCTCTAGAGTCATGGAATAGAAAATGAACAGGCATGATCCTGACTATTTTCATTGCACTGATGGGTTTAGCTAGTCTTAACAGCTCTTTAACCAACATATGATGCCGAGAGCTGGACTCCACAGTGATCTAAGCGCTACGCATGGCTTAAGTTGGATACAGTTCCCAGGACAGATCTAGATAGGATCTATAGCATCTAGGCAAGACTCTGACTGTCAGCTCATCTAGGTGAGAGGAGGAAAGAACAACATCTCCTCTGCTTCTGCCTAAGCTACTTGGGTCTTGTCTTGATGTAACTGAGATACCACCAGTATTGAGGGAGATAGTGATTGACCTCAGCTACTGCCCACCAGTACATGGCTACAGAACAAGAACCACCGCAGCATCAAGAGGTACCTGTAACACTCAAAGCCTCTTGGGGCTACTTCTGTTCTGCTGTCACTGATCCCTTGTTCAGTGATCTAAATGTGCAATCTAACTTGCTGAATTAAACATGTTCTGTTTGGGGTTGCAGAAGGGCTACTGACTACCTGTGAGTCATTACATGCAGACCTGGGCTCCCCAGCTGCCTGGGGAGTATACTTGTGCAGGTGTTTTGCACCTATTTAGCAGTCTATATGTGAGTACAAGTATTCACAAGTGCAAGGACTAAACTGTCAAGATCCCAATATTTTCATCTTCTTAAAGGACTAGACAGAAACTTCTCTTTAATATAGAGGTGGCAATGTAGCCCTCATTCTGAGTCGCTTGCACGGGGGATAGTAAGGCTATCGTTGCCCAGCCTCTGCAGTGGAGCTGTAGAGAAGTGCACCTCTCAATTTCTCCCCCAAAGCAGCAGGATCTATAATCAGATAAATAAATGTTTCTGTAAATCAAACCTAGTGTATTTCATTCAAAATATAAGACAAAGCTGTCTGCTTTTAACATAAAGCATGCTCATTATGGTGTAACCAGTTAAAATATAAGATAAAGCTGTTTGAAAACGGGTTACACCGTAATGAGCATGCTTTATGTTCAAAGCAGACAGAACAGGGCTGCATTTCAATCAGCACTGAAGTTAGCTTAATGGATTATTTCTCTGAATGTTGTATATTAGAATTGAAGCAGTAACGTGTTTTATATGAATTAATTTTCTTTTAATTTGTTTGTTTCTCTTACTACACCTTTCCTTAAGTAGCTTGAGGATATATCTGAAGCAGTTATTCCATATTTCCTCATCTGTTCTCACCAACAAATTCTATAGCAAATATAGGTTTCTGCAGCTATAATGATTAAATAAATTCACTGGTTGTGCTCACAAAGAATTGAAATAAGTCCAGTGTCTGTCTTTTTTTAAATCACAATTTACATACTGCAGATATTAATTTCAGAAAAGAAATCATTCAAATATGTTCCCAAGTAAAAGATTAAAAATGTGTAAGAAATTGGATTAAAGTGGCTAAAATATTTCACAGAATTGCAAGAAAAATATGAATTGTGTTTTGTTTTGTTTTCTTAGACTGTAGGGACAACATTATCCACAAAATCATAAGAAATAGAGCCAGTATAACCTAGATTTGTTCTTAACAGAAGACTATGTTAGGAAATTACAAGATAATCAAATCTGCACTATAATCAAACATGAACATTCTAGGCACATTTTTCTAAAGAACCAAGGGGCAATATTGACAGCATAAGGTTTTACTGGGAAAATGAAAGCAAACCTCCAGAGGACTAGAAGAATTCAATGCTAACTGCTATGAACAGTGAAAGTTTTCCTTAGAGAGAAAACACCAGTGAAAAATTATGATTAGTTGTTTCCAAATGTAAATTTGAAAAAAATAAATGCAGAAAGCAAAAGGAAGTAGTGTGGTAGTAGAAGGTTTCTTGAATGACTTATTGTCCAATTTTAAAACTCTGACAGAAATTAGTAGAGAATTCATATTCAGTACTGCCTACCTCTGTTGTTTATTGCTTATTTTTATAGCTACTTCCTCTACTTCCTTAAGTAGAGGAATTTATACCCTTCTAGCATTTCTAGGTTTAGGTTTTCCCATTCCCATTATTCATTCTTTAGAGAGTCTGAAAATCCAGCAGGCATTGTGGGCGGTCTCAGCGTTGTATCAGGCACAACTGCATGAAGTGTTATTTGAGGCAGGACCTGGACCTTGGAGTGTGGACAGAGCTTGTTTGTGTCCTGTCTGCAAAATAAATATATTTATACCATACAGGTGGCTAACATAGGCATCTCAACTGTTGTCCATTGATTGCAGAGCGAGTCAGTGTCTGGCGACCTGGACCATTTATTAGGCAGCTTGAAGGCATATTGCTCTGTTGAACTTTGGTGCCCACAGTAAAGCTATAGGAAAAATATGGCCTCTCCCGGTGTGCCAGGACTGCAGTTCAGATACCTCCTTCTGATGGTGGAGTCCATACTCAGAATCTGCAGCAAAGGAGAGTATTTATAGTCAATGACCCCGCTATTAATTGATGCAAGCACAAGTTTGCTGACCTTGAGGCATACACAGATCTTGTCCACTTACTCTGACTTTTACCCTGTAGTGACTATAGGATTCCTGGAGGCAAGATTTTGAGGAAAATTCCTTTGAGTTGATGTTTATTGACATTTGCTGTGAAACATCACACAAACAGGGTTTGATAGATACATTTTTATAGATCTCGAATTAAAAAAAACCAAACAAACCACGCTTTGAAATGCAATATTATGCTTGTTATCCTATCCTAGTTAAGCAGAGTTATATATATTACATATGCACATTCAGGTTTTGGGCCCAATGTGCTATCCAGAATCCTGCCATATTAACTGGTATTCAACCATACATGCAGATATTTTGCTATCTATCTGAGAGCTAACTAACTGAGTTGATCTCTATTTACTTACTATAAAAGCAAAACTTATAGTGAGCCATATCATGCTCTGTCTGAAGTCTATGGGAGCTGTGTGGAACTGTGCAGAACAGTATTTAATCTAAAAAAAAAAATCCATAAAACATTTGCTAATGTAATGGTACTATGGTACTAAGTTAATCTAAATGTTTGCATTACATGAGATGTAAAATGCAACATTTACTTTCAGTACATCTTTAAATTGTTTTTCTTGCAGCTGAATTTTTTGTGCCAATGTTAGATAAACATAAGCAAAATATTTTCTTCATGACTTTTTATTTACTTTAGAGAAGTACAATGCTAACCATCAACTGCATGCTTATAAAAATAAGTAGTTTAATAAGATGATTATATTTTTCAGTGCTTTTGTTCCTTCCTTCCTTCCTTCCTTCCTTCCTTTCTGTGGGAAGCAACACCTTTTGCCATTGTGAGCTATTCTAAAGGTATTATCTTTCAACATCCTCTGCAAGGTATCCAGTAATAAGTTACACATTTAGCAGATTTTTTAAATGATTTTTTCAAATTTTTTTTTAGCCTTCACCAGCAAAATTTCATATTAACACCATTTTTATGGCACAAAGTTATATGTAAATGTCTAAAAACTGAGGAAGAGGAAAGAAAAAAAGGGTTAATACTATACAAGGTGATACTTTATAAGGCATATATGTATGATACACCCTCACTTATTAAAAGATGAGACTTTTCAAGAGAAGCCAAATTTCTACCAACCAAAAGAAAGGTTAAGTGATGACTATCCCAATGAGCAAAACTGCAAGTACTCGATTTTTAAATGCTGATACTTTCATTACTTCCCTACTCAAATCAATCGGAGCAAAATAAGTCAATGTCTAAATTTGCAAGATGATAGATTGATCAGTACATTTTTAATATATTACATTTAATAACCATGTAATGCCTTTTAAAACATGCTAAAAATTCCTGATTTCAGTACGTCAGCACTAGTAAAACACATTAACTCATAGAAACTTTTTCCACATTTGTTTCTTCTGACTTTATAGAAACTGTGTCCATTTCAAGCTATTATCTGTCCAAAAATCTCTAAAATTATGAAGTTTAATTTTGTTTGTTGGATATATGCTATACTTTTTATATCACTTTAAGAATCTCAATTTTCCTACTAATCAGCATTGAATGGTCTAAAGAGGCATTCACACCATCTACTTCATGCAGTACGGAGCATGTTGAGTAGAGCAGTCAAGCCTCAATGTATTAGAGAGGTCACCAGACAGTGATTCAGGTCACCTGCAGCTAAAAATATACATTGTGAATCTCTTGATGGAGGTGTTAAAAATACTCAGATTGAAGTAGTAAATTAGTTTTCTTCCAAAGGGCCTTTTCCATCACCAGCATTTTGCTCACAGTTCAGAAAGGGATTGCCTCTACTCCCTCAAGCACAGGTAACAGCACTGAAAAGCGACAGAACACATCTGGATGGCTAAAGCCAATCCTCTTGGCTGTTACAGCTGCTGTTGTATACATGTATGCCTGGAAATACTTGCTGTGCTATCAAACATGAAGCCTTTGTCTCAATCATATTAGCAAATCAAATGTCATTTGAACGACGTGAGTATTACTTCAAATGCCTAATTTCTATTCAAATGCGTAATTTTACACATTAAGATGCATTTTATCTCTTTCTGTGTGTTTCTGGTTTGGCCATGCTTGCAAGATCATCCTAAAACAGATAAGATGTAATTTCATATACTCTATAAATTGATTCTGAGATCAGATCGCAACTTAAAGCTATTAGCAAAAATCTAATGAACCTCCATGAGAAGCCATCAGTTTTAAATATTATGTAAGCTAGCATTAAAAGGCATTGATCTCAGTGGAGATCCCTCTTGGACCTTGCTGTTCTGCAAATGCTAAGGCCTTTGTAATCTCAATCATTTGCTTTCCACCTCCCTGATGTTCCTTACTTATTTTATTTTGTTTTACTTTATTACCTGTCCTGTATTTGAAAAGACCATGACGCAATAATCCATCATGTCTAAAGTTGAATACAGGTTTGTGAAAATCCAAATATGTTAAATCTGCTGGCTCTGTCTAAACCAACAGTTATTTCATTAAGTACTATGATTCGTCTGAGACGATTTACCTTTCACAAATCCACGATGACTCATGCTTATTAAATTGTTCTCTTCCAAACTGAACGAATATTTAAGATAGCTAAAAATAGCATCTCAAAAGTTCTGCTACTATTGGCTCAGGCTTTGACACACTTAAACAGACTACAGAGTATCTTCCTTCACTGATTTCTGGTCGGGATTTCTTTTTCAGAGTAAGTTATTATTAAGCCTGCATAAAGGTGGCAGAATCTTTCTCATGGATGTTGTTCTTAAGATTTAATGTGGTGTTAATCACTACAACTTCTGAAAATGATCCATTCCTGATCTAGATTACTTTTTCTTCTTTTTAGATGGTAAGACATTTGTAAGTGCTTATTCATGGTATTTTAAAGGTCTAGCTATCTAAGATGTATTATTTTTCATTCACAAAGACAAGACATTAGAGATACTTTTCTGCTTATCTATGGAGGGGAGAGAGAAGCTTTAAAGCACTGGGAAGACTAGCTGTAATAAACTATTTGAAACACTTTGAAGAGTATTTATTTCACCATCTCCCTTGATGACTATGAAAAGTACCTGTTTTTAAAACGGCATTTGTTTTACCATGACTATCCCAAGCAGCCTTCTTTTTTTAAAGCTGCGGTTTCTTTTTTTTTTTTTAGTTTAGTTTACTTGTCGCATACTTTTTATATGCCTTCATATGCTGTCCAAATTAGGAAAAGGTTAGTAAGGCTTGTGAAATCAGTGCAAGACTTTTATCACAGTTGCTGTCTAGACCTTTTTATACAATGTTTGCTTCTTCCCCTGCTGTACTCAGTAAGTTAAAGACTCTTATTTAGTGCAGCCATTTTTATGTAAGCCATACAACAATAAGAAGGCAGAGCTGGAGTGGAAAGTGAGCCAGCATATACTAGTCTGCAAGACAATGAAAATTGATGGCTTATAAAGGAAAGAAGTAATGTCAGAAGAATGAATCAGAGGATCAAGCGACAAAAACAAAGAGCAGGAAGGTGAGGTGACCACAGTACAAATGAAATCTTAATGATGCAGATTAATTTTTGTTTGTCCTAACAAGCTGCACAGTTCTAATGATGAATTTGCCAAAAATCTAGAATTGCCTCCCAGACCCCAGGAAGCATCTCTAATTTGTGCACTGAAACATAAAAGAGCCAGTCACTGGCAAGTGTGGAGACTTCCACTTGCAGTGGCTTTCTCATATTTATGAATATATCTTCTAAAAACTCAGAATTCACTCTATTAATTTCCTTGTCAACATCACACAATAGTTCACTGAATTTGACTGGGAAACTCAACAGCAACTTGTTTCCTCCTCCCCCAACATTCTCAAGCCATTTTTTCTTGTGCAACTCATTACTACAGAAACAATCTTTCCTAAGGTATTTCAGTTTCAGAGAGCAATGCTATATTAAAGCCATTCTGCTTATAGAACATTTTGTTTCTTATTGAAAATATCTCAGGTGAAGTACTCCATGATAACAAATGTTTTCAAGAAACAATTTCCCCAAACACAAATGAAATGAGCATTTAGTACTATGATGGTATTATCTCGGTTTCCACAATAACACCAATGAAGGTCATGTAAACTTTCGTATTACCCATTCCGTATTTCATCTCATTCTATATGTATGTGTGGGTAAATTGATATATTGTAGAAATAGAGGCTTGGGAAGATTCATGTCATGTAATTGCTTTCATGGAGTGATCAAGTACCACCTTAAACAAAGGTGGAGTCTTTACCTCAGAGTTCCCACAGACCCTAGCTGTTAGAAAACCTTTTCTTAGAATTAGAAAACCAGTTTCCACTCTGATTTTATCCATTGTTAAGTTTCTTCCTCTTAGGCAAATTCATTCCTTTAGTTTAAGAAATTCCTTTCTCTTCCTAGTATGTGTCCTTATAATGAAATTATAGACAGCAACAAGATCCACATAGTCTTCATTTGGCTAAGCTGTGCATGCCACACCTTCTATACTTTCTCCATAAAAAGAGATCACCTTTCACAGTGCATTTTCAAATTTTCTGTGTTCCTTGTTCCTCTTCCCTCTTTTATTTCACATTGATACCTCTGTATTCCTTCCTGTTTCCCCCCTTCAACTCGTCTCTACATCCCCCACATTTTCGCTCTTCTGTCTCACCACCGCTTTCAAAAGCTATCTGCACATTCACTTCTTCCTTACCTGCCATTGCAATATTAGGCTTCAAGCTGCAGCTGGCAGCCTGTTCCTCAGCTTAATTGAAGGCCACCCTTGACCTTCATGGGAAATACCTGTATTTGGGACCTTGGGACTCTAGCTGTGCTTGGAACAGTGAGAGATATTTTTTATACGATTCAGTGCGTTAATACTGCTCATGGTAAGACTTCCAATGTGTCTGCTGGCATCCATACAAAACAACCCCCCAGAAAAACAGAAAGAATTTTTTTTTTCATGAAATATAACAAGTTCAAGGTAAAATGTGTGGAACAGAAAAAAAACCCTAATCCAATACATATGTTTCACTATGTGAAACTAAGTCTTAAAGAATAACCAGTAATTGCTGTGATTCTGTTTTCATGAGCTAAACTTAGTTTTGCAGCAGTGGCTCACAAACATCTATGCCAAGCAAGATGTTCTGAGAATTAAGGAGGAAGGAAAGAAGTCTGTGGTTTGGGAGGAGAAGGAAATCCATTCTCTCTCAAAGCCATCAGAGAAATAAAAGATTCACCATCTTCTGTTTAAAATCACTCTCCGGCTGGATCAGTTTTAAGTGTCACACATTCCAAATGTGTGTCATATATTTGGACAGAAGTGCTTTAATGTCATGAGTCCTTCTGAATCATCTCTTCCAGTAGTACATCCAGGACTGTGTTTCCCAGCAGGCGGAGAGCAGCCCAGCCTGGGTTTGGGTTGCCCCAGTAGACACACGCACTCACACTGCACTGATGAGAACTGTACAGCAAGGAGAAATTCTGCTGGGAACATAAATGGCAGAGGAAAATCCTGTCCAGCACTTAGCATCACAAACAGCAAATTAAGATATGCTTACGGATATAGTATCTATGAGCCAAAGAGAGGAAATTGTAGTAATCACCCATTGTGTTTGAGTAGTACTTTGTACTCTGAAAAAGCTTAGCATGAATCTGGTATATAACTACATTGCAGCAGGCCTGTCATTTGGAAAGCGGGAGTGAAAGAGTTCATCCTCTCATCTACCCCATCCCTCATTTGAGTTTCTCCTTGTAAAGTCATGTCAATAGCAAACAAAAGCTCACAGTGCAATAAGTGTGAAAATAATCAGCTTTCAATGCCCCCACTCCCACTGGATTTTAAATAGCAGATTCCCCTGAGCATAACACAGTTTTATTGGAATGCTTTGTTAAAATGGCAGCTCTGCTGTTGATGTTCAAAAGCAAACACTGCTCTACAAGTATATACATCATCTATAAGATTCAGACGTTCCACTGGGCATGTCAGTCCTTGCAGAGAGGGGGTCTTCCACAGGTCTGGGAAAACTCAGGACAGCCCTGTATACCCTTGCAGGGACTGATTACATACTTGCAAGTGGAAGCTGTGTGGAGTGGTGTCCACTGAAGTAAAAGCAGCTGCTGCTATCCTGCACTCCCAGCACAGAACTAGACATGATAACACAGGAAGTCTGCCTCCACAGATGCAAAGTTTAATTTGCTTTCATCTTTCATGTAGATTTTATAAAATAAGAGGTATTAAAAGAAAAAGGCAACAATTACAAGCTCCAGAAATAGTTTATCTAAAAAAAAACTATTTCCTATTATGTGAGCAAAGCTTGTGCTAGATTTCAATTGCCAAAGGGTATATGAGCTGCCTATGAAAGGTCCAACATTCTCATCTGGAAAAACTTTCAGATTTTATTCCTTTATTTGGCTTGAAACAGAGCTTTTTTGCTTTTGTTAAATCTTTAACTGAGGTCTGGGCCACAGGAAAAGTAAAAAGCAACATGCTGTCTAGAGGCCATCATTTTACATTTTAGAAGAAGGATTGGGAGTGAAAACAGATGAAAGCTATGGGGCCCTGGTCAGATGGCAGTCAAAAGATCTGCAGGAGCCAGAAGGAACAGAGTCCAACATATTTGAATCCTGGCTCAGAAGAAATCAATGATCAGCTGAAACTGGGAATGATGCAAGGAAACATAAAAAAACCCCCAACATTCCTTGAGGTATTGCTTCAGCACTTTGTATAGTGAGTAATGGAAAAATATGATCAAGAGGAGATTTTCATAGTTCTGGCATCAAGAAATTCTGTGAAGTGTTCGCGTTAACCACTGTCACTCTGATGATATTTCTAAAAAGAACAGAAGCTGCAGAGGCACAGAAAGCAACAAGAACACGGCCCAGAACAAACAAGAAGACTTGGAAAACTAGAAAAGAGCAGACTAAAGAGTAATACAGAGATCTAGTCTGTGCTCAGCACCAAACGGGAATTAGAGAAGTAATCAGGGAGAAAGCAGACTGATGTACACTCGATGAGGTAACCCATCAGGGCAGAGGAAGAATTTAGTTTGAGGGCCATGTTAGGGAAGATGTTAGTAGAGGTTATTGTTTTGTGAAAGGTAATGAGTCGATTAACATACAGCAGCTCCAAATTTGCTGCCTCTGACGCTTCCTGTGCTCTTGTTTAGAAAAGTCATGGAGGTCACAAATTGCAAAGGAACCTTTTAGCTTCACTGCACAATCTTAAAGAGACGCAGCCAATGCAGGCAACACTTGCAAGGAACAGGAAAATGCTGGAGGTGTACCTGGAAAAAAGCAAAACCCCAACTAACAGCTTTTCTGTTCTCAAATTTTGAAGAAAAACAGTCCTGAGCATTTTTATTAGAATGGTTCAAGTGAAAAAAAAACCTCATAAGAAATGTTTTACTTCTTTTCTTTTAAAACTAAAAACTAAAGCCATCGTGCAACAGACTGAACAGTGCACTCAGGTGGTTCTCCAGTGGATCAGCTGATATTCCTCTTTGGAAAATCCTTCACTCACAATGGTACCAAAACATTGCTTTATATGTTAACTATACTGCTTTTATAGGTATTTATATTGCTATTGTTACTAGCTGTGCCATTTCAGTCAAATCCTGTTTCCTTTGTCATCCATGTATGGTCAGTGGAAGTAGGATATCCTCTTTGTGCTTTGGGGCACAGTTTTGCTTTCCTCGCTCAGTATTGTTTTCAGTGGCAGTTTGTATAACCATGAAAAGTAGAACTGAGCCCCTACGTCACTTCTGTGCTCCTCAAAAACATCATGCAATGGATATGACCTAAGAAAATTATCACTAACTTCACCTTTTACTGCAGTGCTGCAGACTCACTTAAAGCTACTGGGAAAAAAAAACCCAAACAGCCAACAACAAAGAATATAGGTGGACTTTCTGTCACCTAAGTATAACCACATACAAAATTAATTTTGGAGTGTTGTAAACAAGCCAGCTGAGCTTATATAGTCACTGAGGTGGTGGTGAGAGAAATAAAAAGGTGTCCATCCTTCCCATATCTCAGGACAGGCTGAGTCACCCTCAGAAATACCTCCCTCTGCTGGCTATACATGAAGACTCAGTTCTTCAGGTGTTTCAGTTCTTGTTCTGCAGAACTTGGGTACCAAGAACAGGTACAGACTTGAGATTTATCTTCATCAACTAGTTTGTATCATTAAACAAAATTATTTAAAATTAAACAAAATGTCTAACCTCCCCCCCAATCCTTTATGCTGCTATTGACATTCAGTACATCATACACCTAATTTATTTTATAAATGCTGAATTTTCCAGCTATGTTGTAAAGATCTTATATAAAATTACGGGGGGGACAAGGAGCAGGAGGGGAGAAGGCTGAAGGAAGTTAGATCTGAACATTCATTGTTTCAGAAATTCATCACTGACTATTTAAAAAAAAAAAAAAATTAAACAGTTTTCCCCATGTGCTATTGTTAAAGCCTCTGCATGTCGCACAGGAAGACGTCTTGCACTGCTGCACCAGGCCCTTGAAAGGAAATGGAATGGTTCAGCCAGTCATTTTTCTTTTTTCAGTTTCCATAATTGTGTCAAGGTTAAAGTTTGTTTTCCTTAAGGATACTAACTGTAAACAAACTCCCACTAACACTGATAGTCTCAAAAAATTGTGGTTTGTCTTTTAACAGAAGTTAAAACATCTGTTAGTCTTTAAGATTGGAGTTATAATGCACACTTCAGTCTAGCAGCACTTAGCATTGAATTTGAAGGACATTTCCTTCATTAGAAAGTTTCCCTACAAGCAGAAAAAACATAAATGAAGTCTCTCTAGAGATATTTTGCTTTTAATTGGTACTCACAACTGCCTTGCACCTCCCTCTCCTCACACCCCCACACCAAATGCTCACCCACCTTATTATGTGGCTCCATTTATCTGCACTTTTTCTTGAAAGAGGAACTAAATAATCTTTATTTGTAGAAAGAGGGTTTGCTGGCAGAAATAAATCACAAAATGCATATTCACAAATATGTAACCATTGACTACAATTTTTGGAAGTACAAAAATAAATATTGACTACAGCTTGTTTAGCAATCAATTTTTTTACTCCATGCTGACCTGTAACAACAAAGGAGCTTAACATAATTATAACACTCGTACATTTTAAAATTAGAAACAAAATAATCTGTATTATTGTAGTACATCTGTCTTTAATAGTTACAAAATGGTGAATAAACGTTACTCTTTTTTTCTTTCATTAGCATTTTCCTTGGAAAATGGAAACTGCTTTACAAACCTAAAACTAATACAGAGAATTTCTCTCTCCCTCCTTCTCCGCCATCATGAGTAGAATCCTCTCTGGGAAAACCCTTTCAGGAATATTACATTCTAAAGATCATTGATTGTTAAACTGTATTACATTCTTTTCCTATCATCTTCCTGCACTGAACACTGTGAAGACACAAATTGTTATTGTTACCATTATTGCACCGTCTCTCGTTGTTTCCAGTGGCTCATAAATTCTGTATATCATCATATCCTTTTCCCATGACTTTACATTAGCACTGTAAAAGCCCAGAATATGGATTACTATTTTGGAGTTAATTTTGTCCTTTTTGGATTATTTTCACTGAATAATCATTTCCAGTACATGAAATTTATGTCAGATGAACAACTTCTTAGAAAATAGCACGTAACCTTTACAGATACAGCCGAACCTATCTTGGGTTGCCCTGGTACAAAGAGCTGCAGCATGTTTTTGCCACATTTGTGTTCAAGAATCTTTTCCTAAGCCATCTCTGATAGTCTCAGCTGTCACAAGGAAAAAACCTTGGGACAGTAAACAAGAATTTGACATTGGTCTGGATCTGCAGAGAGCACTCAAAAAAAGATCAGGAGCCAAAGACAGTATTTTGAATTATTCTCGCTGTTAACCATTTCAGAGCTAATGAAAAAAAGCAGCAGGCATGAACATAATGTGAACATCTGCCTGGTGGCTGAGAGATTTACCTCACAGCTCAGATGGACAGGGAGCTCAGATGGACAGGGCTTGGAGTGCCACCTTCTTTTCCCTCCTGACCCAGGTTAAATATTGACTGGACTGAGCTTAAGGCCATTTGTTATTCGCGAGCCAAGGTCATTATTAATGCAACAGCTCATAGGGTCCAAAATGTGCTAAGCACTTTACAGACATGTAGGGCAAGCCAGGCCTCAATCCCACAAAGCTGGTATGTCAATGTCAATTTTAGACACAGCGACCAAACCTGCCACTCCTCCCTCTCCCTCCTGTACCTGTTTCCCTGGGCCATGTTGCCTCTCTGGTCACTTGGAAAATCAGAACACGCATTTAGCTTTAGGAAACTAAAATTTGCCTCAGCATCTGAGTTTTGAAAACGCTGAGACCCAGGTATTTTTGCAAAAGGGATGGGGATTAATAGCTCACTCAGGGATTGGTCACCTCTGGTTGCACGGTGAGTAGAAAATCCCTTCAGCCACATCAAGGACTAAACAGATATCTGGTATCAGCTCTCCCTAGATCTAGCGATGGCGTCTTCAGGTAAAGGCTACTGCACATTGTAGCAAAGGGGGTGGGGAAATGGTGACCTCCATCACTTATAAATCTGTCATTAAATTGTCTTTATTTGAAAGAAGAAATATTGCAATAATATAAATATTGTTTTTAAAAGCAGCTTGATACAGACTAGTTCCAACTTGTCTGTGAGACACTGGAAAAATCAGCATTTTCAGAAAACAGGCTTTTGCTTCTCACATATTCTGTCTCTTTTAGTTAATTCAGTGGAAATGACAGTTCAGGGTGAACCGGCAAAAAGTTATTTAGTCTAGATCAAAGGTTAAATTTTCAGCTCCCCTCTCTAATCATAAATAAAGTTTTGAAAACATGTTTTGGAAATGGTATTTTGTGAAATGTATTTCAAGGTGGCCTTTCAGGGTAGGCAGTATTACAAGAGCCAACGTGACACACATTGTGTAGAAGAGGGAAAGAAAGAGCTCATGTATAAGGGATTTAAGTAAGCTTATCAAAACTACTCTTGTTGAGTTGCATTTTTCTCCAGCTGAATTCCTGCTCAGTAGCAGTTGACCAACTGGGTCCTCCTCAAATTAAATCTACAGTTTTCTCTGCAAGGAAAGGGAAAAAATAATAAATAAAAACTAATGAGGTATTCTTTATACTATTGATGTCTTCATTTTTTCTTCCTGTGTCACTGTTAGATTTGAAAGGAGAAAACAATGACTGATATTGAATGTGAAAAATGAAAACTGGCCACCCAGTGAAAAGAAGGGAAAGAAGAAATCAGGAGGGTGAGTTAGCAATTCCCTAAGCATGTGCAATATCTGTAATTTTCAAACTTGACAATTGCGCTGAGACAGAGAGGGGAAATGGACTGAGTAGGAGAGCATTTGCTCTTTCGCAAACAGACTTGCAAGAGAAGTACATCAGTCATTTTGTCCAGGTTGTGTGTAACACATGCACATCTCAACACAGGTGCAGAATGGCAGTGACAGGAGGGAGGAATGTTCACACCTGCTTTTCCTCTCCTGCTTGCTCTGCCTTCCCTGCACAGAGAAAACTGACACAGGCCTTCCTTTCTCCAAGAGATGTTAGCTCAAAATCCAGTCCATTAAAACACTTTCCTTATCCTTCTCCAGATGCATCCACTAACACCTGTGCTAAGTTTTTTTCAGATTTTAAAGTTGTATTATCCTGTTTCTTTTTTAATTCCTTCTTTTGTTGCTATGTGATGCTTTTCTCTCTCTCTCCTTCCCCAAGCCCTCCCTTAGGTCCCTCCCCCCAGGATAACAGAGTGACTAGACTGAGCAAACATTGAAACAGACACATTGCTTTCAAATGCACAAGAAAACAAACCAGGAGAGAAGAGATAAAAATTGATAGGTTTCTCTTCTCCCTCCTTAATCGTAGGTGTTATTATAACAATAGAGGTAAAATATTTTCTGATAGAGGTGTGATTTTTAAATTGATAATATCTGTAAGTTCAGAGAGTGGTTGAGAAGTTGGAACTCGTCAGCTTCTGTGTGCTGGAGCACAGGCACATTAGGCAGAATGAAGAGTGCAAGGGTGCTGCACTGAGCTCTGCTCACCCATGTCATCACATACGATTAAGATCACACGTAGCCTTCTTGATCTGTAGGAAGATATATCTAGAGTTTGACTGTCACTAGACTGTACAGAATTTAGTGGGCCTTTTTGTTGCACTCATCTTACCTCTTTATTTTTCTTGTCTGGCTGTTTCTGATTGTTATCCAGAGAGCCATTCCAATGTCTAAGAAATTAATTGATGCTATAGTCTTGCTAGGGTTTGTTTTCAGCTGCTACACTTAACTGATTATTTGTCTGAAGGCGGTTCTTCAGACACAGGAATTTGAATAAAATTAACAGTGAAACCAGATATTTTCTTGCAAGTAAACATTTGTAGTGAGCAGACATTGAATACGATGTGTAGCATTCCACACAGTTACCAAATTTGTCTTTATTGCAGGCATGTATATCTAAGAGTCTTGTCCTTACTTCAGAGATGCTGCATACTCACAGCTCTGCCTTCAGTGGGGGGTGCAGGACACCAATTCTCCACAAACCACCAACTTGCAGAAAGATAACTTACATTGAATCCATCTCCTCTACAAGACCAGGTATGTAAATGTATTTCCTCGTAACCAGAAAGCTTGCATTATCTCCTGTTTTAGGATACTTGAATGCTGTCCCTGTGCACCTATCTCAACAATTAGTTCACACTCTGTTAACAGTCATCATTTGTTTTGCCTGAGATATATCTCTGTGTGGGCACTAGAGGACATTGGTATACATAAGACATAAGAACTGAAACATCAACCTGTATTTTTGATGAGGATGTGCAGGTGTGGATTTGGGTCTAAGTCCAAGAACAAATAGAATTTATGAGTAATTTGGGTGAAACAAAACTCTTTTCCTTGCACTTTCAGATATTTTCTTTCAGGACTCAAAGTATCACTGGCTGGAGCCATCAAAAAGTCTTCCCTTATATGACAGACTAGAACTAGAAGGAGAACCTCTGTTGCCAGACTGACTCATCTGGCTTCCCCTAACAAGAACAATATGTATCTTTATAGCCCCTCTCACTTTATATTGGGTGGATCCTGTAACTGAGTTGTTAAGACCACATGTATTGCCTCAATATCTTGCAGACTTTCCAGGAGACTCAGACAATCAGTGCAAAAATACACTCTGATCTAGGGCCTCCCCTGGCTTTCACCTTCAGGAAAATACTTGACTGAGGTTTAAAAAGCAAGCATTCCTTTGTATTAATTCATTATAAGTTGTGGGCAGCAGCATGTATTCTTCTGGTAGCCATTATGGATCTCAGCACCTTTTACAAGGATAAGATATTATACATTACAGCATAGAAAGAAGGGACAGTGTAGGAGCTAGTGACAAGAGATGACCCTTCCCTCAGTGAAAAACTGATTATCAGTCAATTTCTTATTTGTCTGGGTAACACTCAAGACACCAATTAACTACTTGTCTTTCCCTTATTAGTAATATCTACACTGTGCTATACAGGAGAAGTGTCTTAGTCAAAATTAACAAGGCACAAAGCACTAGTTGGATAGCAATTAGCAGACAGTGTCATTGCCATATCTTGCTAATAAGATGAAACAATAGAGAAGAAAATGTATTCTGTGTGTCTAATGGATGCTGTAGATCAAATAACATCTCAGAGATTTCTGAAGTAGTGTAAACAGAATGACTCCCTGTTGTGATAAGTCATCTTGGATCAATGGTAGAACTAGAATAATCGCTGGCACGTAACTGATGTGGAGAAGGGAAAAATACAACGTACTGAATTTTATGTTATCAGATGAACAGCTTCATTTGAGTCTGCAAGAGTGTTTGACCAACTCTGTACTAGGTAGGAGACAGACACTAATGGGGCTGGTTTGTTTTTGCAGACATGTCTACAGTTCCACCCTTTCTCCCTCTTGTTGCCCAACGTCAGCCCAAGATCAACAATATTCAAAAGCAGGTTTCACTTATCTGACATCCACATGTGCTCCTTTAGGGGACAGAGGCTTAGATAAATGGTCTGGGTTTTGAGGTCATCTCTGTAACAGGATTAATAATATTAACTGGCTCATAAATTTGTTTTACCAGAGTAGCATTGCCTGACTGAGCCTGTATCATTTTTATTGCTAGCTACAGTTATGTTTATTGACAGACAAGGATTATAAAATGATGACACAAAGCAGTAGTTATTCTGGGTTCCAGCAGGAACAATAAATTCTCTGCCTCCACTTCTGGAAATGTTTCAAGGCTTTTTCTTCATGAATAGTTACTCTATAATGCCACAGTGTTTTCTTGACTAACATTACTCATTTAGTTCACCTGTGTTGCTCCCATCAGTAGAACAGAGATGCAGAAGAAAGTGGTATAATACTATCAAATTTACAAAGCCCTAAATAGACAGAAGTTATTTTTTTCTGTAAATCTTAGTTGCCAACGTCAAAAGCAGAGTTTCATCTGTTTAGGGATATTTCTAAACACAAAAAAACCAAACCACCAAAAAGGCAAACAAGAAAACTTGATAAACTTGAAGAGCTTCAATTAGAGAAAAAGAAATAAAGAACATCTACGCTTCTAAATACACAACAAAATGACACAAAATCTAGAGCCTCTTGGCCTTCACAAATGAAAATTAATATATCTAAGAATAAGAAGAATCTTTTTTAACAGTGTCACACTATTGCCACTGTCTGTCCCCCTAACTTCTAACTCCTTTTTTGCCCTATACTACTATTGTTTTTTCCCCATTTCATGTATGCAAAGCACTTCTATAGCAATTGCATGTGCCTTTATCAAATTTCCACTTGCTGATTTTAGAACAACTTTCCACTTTCTGGAAATACTTCCAAATTTAAAAGCATCCTCATCATTTCATCATCCAGATCATTGATCAGCAAAGGATTGAATAGAACTGGGCTCAGAAACAACCCATTTTACATGTCCTCCCAGATTTGACAACAAATCATTGATAGTTTCTCTTTGATTTTGTTTTCTCAACCAGCTGTGAGCTTTCTCTGTGGTGATTTAATCATATGCCTTAATTTGCTTAAGAGAATGCTATGTAGGAGACTCAAGAGCCTTACTGAAGTCAAGATATATCACATCTACTGCTTCTCCCTTATTCACTTATCTTGTCAAAGAAAGAAATTAGATTGGTTTGATACAATTTCTCCTTGACAAATTCACATTCACTAGACTATTATACCCTTGAGGTGCTTATAAATTGATTGATTGATCCTCCACCACACAGCTTCAGTTCAAGGAAAATCACTTCACCAGCATCTACTCTGATGTGCAGCTAATTGGGCTCAGTTCTGTGATTTCAAATCTACTTCTGCTGGTTTGGCATTGTCTTCCCAAAGAGGCCTCCTAACTACCTTGACCATGTGTTCTTTTAGTCCCAAAGCTAACCAGGTTATATGAGCTTTACCTGCCGTACTCAAGGGCACAAGACCTATGAACGCTATCCATGCTCACAAAAAGACCATGCGCCCTCTGACCTCTTTCTACTGTACTATCAAACATAAAATCACTACCTGTTGATGAGAGTGACTGACCATTTCTGGGATGCATGCTGCTGGGGTGCATGTTGCTAGGGTGCATGAGCAATAATTTTTTGCCATTTATGCAGAAAGATTCCAGCTGAAGAGCAGAACTCAGTAGATAGAATTATTGGTAAGCAATGTTTGTAATTTATGTAAATGAAGCTGCCCAGAACTGTCTTGTCTCCTTTTTTTCCTACAAAGGGAGCAGAGAGTTTCAGTTTTCTAAGCCATTTGACCCTGAGGCTTACATTTGGAAATCCATGCTAATAGACACTACATAATTATTATTTTAATTAGAAAAGCTGCAAAAATATTCTACTGAGTCTCTTAATTCAAATAGTGTAACTGCTACATAGGGCTTAGTCCTACAATGGTTTCAGCACAGTTATACTGAGCACAGTTGGCTTTTTGCTCAAAACGAGCTCAATATTTTGGCATGGCATCCTCACAATGTAGAACTAGGTTACTGAAAGGGTGTTTGAACCCAAGCTGACAACAAGTAAATACTCCACTATTACATACTGCAAATTTGACTCTTACACTGATGATTTATGAGTAAAGGATTTCGTTAAAAATGTTAATATGCATAGAGACCTAATTTTATAGTTCTTACTTGGGCAAAGCTCCTGCTGCAACTAAGGAACGATAGTCCAACCTCAGTGTGAGGTGATCTAGCTTCAGACACAGTCCTGTCCTCATTCTTGTTTGATCTTGGTCTTCTGTTAGGCTCTGCCATTGCAAAACTTATGCACAGAAATTCACTGGGATCACTCCCACCAGTAACTAAGATTTTTAGGATCCCAGTACCTCACTTTCCTATTTGTGAAACAGAAATAAATGTTACTTTCCTACATCAATGTTTGAAGAGCTGAGACACATTTTTAGGGGCCAGAGAAGTACCAAAATAATAGACAATCTGTTTCAAAGATAATGCAAAACACTGAATAGGTCATTATAGAAAAATTTGATTCGAAGAAACATTAACACAGAGCAAAATGACTGAATTAATAGTATAATTTTGCTATTTCTTTCTTTCTTTGTTTGCAAAAATATAACAGATAACATTTGCAGAATGATAACATTTTTTTGTATTCCATCATCTACCAGTGCAATTATACCCATTCACTTTATTTTATAAGCAGTTAAATTACTCTGACTCCTTATATACTTCTGTGAAAAAAGATGTCTACCTTAAGATTTACATGCCCCCTCTTCCACTCATCACTAAGGGCATGTTTGTGTTTTGCAAAGGGATGCCCAAGGTAGGTTTCATCCCAGCTTGTATGTCCACACATTGCTATACAGAGCCCTGCTACTAACCTTAAGTGGAAGCAGTGGAAGTTCTAAAACATGGCACTGTACCTGCACCAGTAAAGCCTTGTCTCTCAGCAACTCGACTGGGACCTGGGCTGGGATGGGGCCGGGCTGCTTCCTGCTCTTCTTTTCCATGCAGACCTACTCCAGGAACAGTCCCATCACTACTTTTATGTTCCTGCCACAGGTCTTTCAGCAAGATATGGAAGCTAAGATTATACAACAGGAAAACAAGCAGATCCTCAAATGTTCCGTAAAAATTTCAGAGCTTTATAAAAACAGGGAAATAAGGTCAAAGATGCATTTCAACTTAATTACTCTGAATACTTAAAATACTTTAAAAAATTAATTTGAATATGAGACTTGGACTGTATCTTAGTTCTCTGCCATAGTTTTATCTACCTAAGAAACAGCAACAACATGAGCTTTCTTCGTGACTCTAAGTGTAGCTGGCTGAGAACACTGTTCCCAGGGATGTGTGTGCCCCTCCTGACACTGCCAAGGCTACTTGTGAATAAGAATCATGTTTGCTTCTGTTACATCAGAAAACAATTAGTCTTCATTGTTTACCAACCAGGAGTAATCAAAAGCAGTAGGGAAATAAATTGTATTTTCAGGTACCTATGAAGATATTATAAAAACAAAATGCAAACTAAAGCTGAGGATAGCTCCTAGACTGCCTCTTATATGAAAATGAAGATTTAGGTATTTTACAAAGAGATTATTTTTTTCACATTTCAGTGAAGACATATTTGATGGTGTAACCTCCAGATGTACGGCAAAGTGATCCAGAATACCTTATCTGCTCTGGAAACAGTTAAGGTTGGAGCAGATACATAAGAGCTGCTTCATTTGTTTAGGTTTGATTTGCAAGGGTGATTTTAGCAATACCAATGGGGAAATGTGGCTCCTTTTTACTGGGGTGGAGGAGAAAAGTGTTGCTATGAGTAGCCAGGAGTGCACTTGTAAGGTACTGACACACTGCTCACCACTGTGATTACAGGGATAGATAATTATCTAGGTTTAAACAGGGTGCAGAAACTAAAAGAGTTGAACTGCTGACTCTATATTAAACTGAGGGCTAGAAGCAATAAAGGATGCATAAGTCCACAAATTAGGCACTGCTCTGCACAAAACAGAAAACACCCAGTTCACTGAGCAGAAATTAAAATCCAGCTGGTCCAGAAAACCCTGAGCAGGTACCTGCTTTCAGCTAGTTAGCAAGAAAGACTAAACTTCAGGCTCTGTGCCAAACCATCCCAGGGAATGAAGGCTTTTCCATGTGGTGGGGACCCAGAGCCGGCTACCTCAGGTGAGAAACCGAGTTTTCCTCCTGAGAAGACACAATGAGGTGTTCCCCCCATGTACCTTTTCTGCAATAGCATGTGCTTAAGAATTGGGCTCAGAGGCCTGCCAAACCTGGGGGAAGACGAGAGAGAGGAGATGGAGAGGAGAGTAGATGGAAAGCAGCATTTCAAAAGAAAGCAAGAGCACTTCTGATTTCTGTGGGGCCCAGTCCACCCTCAGAGATGTAGCAACCACTCTGAGGAATTAGACTGTCCCCTGATTAGCTTTTAGATGTCAGTGGAAAATGAGTAAGAGCCAAAAAAGCCCAGCAAGTTTAGATTCTGCTGGCTAGATTCTGAGTGGGTTTAAAAAAACAAAACAAAACAAAACAAAAATCATAATTTCAGATTTATATACCTAAATGCTGCAAATGCAACTGTAGTTTCTGGAGAACTTTCTCAGGTTCAGCATCACATGATTCGCACTGTACTTCCAGACTACAAGCCCCTCACTACAGCAGTCCACTACAGTCCCCTGCGCTGTAACCCATGTGAGGTTTCTTCTCCTGCATGTGGCACATGTTTGCCACAGGGATTCTATATCAGTTTAACTCAGTCATAACTTTCTTCAGCAGAGAACATTCAGCTACAGACTGGCTTTCCAAAAAAAAAAATCACAGACTCGGAAAGGTAAATCTCCTATCAATTTTTAGCTGTAAGCTCACCATAGCAGAATATCATTTAGATAAAAATCCCAAACTTGCTGACAGTCAAATAAAAAATGATGCAGTTTGTAGTAAATACCAGCAGGACAACAGACTGCCTTTCTTAGATTCAAATCCCAGGCTAGTGTTATGCACATTGTTAAAAATTCTTTCTATGTGTAAGTTTTTCTATAGAATTTATCCTGGAGTATCTAAGCCTTGTACAGCTGCTCCCCCACTACTCTGTGATTATCTGAAAAGCCAGCTGAAAGCTCGGTTTTAGGCTTCTCCTTCTTCGTGTGGTATTACTTTACTGTAGTTATTTGATGAAATGCTGTGTGTGACAAAGAGACATGTTTCAGAACATAAAGAGAAATACCCTTGTAAAAGTATTCAAAGCCTAAGGCCTGTTATTAAACTGCTCACCAATGGTTGTGATCTCTGTCACTGTTGCTCCCAGGGGTGCCAGAACGGTGCAGAGCTCCCTGGGCACATGGCAGGATTTGAAATGGGGTACAAAGCCATAAAAAATAGGAGAGAACACACTGGTAGTTAGAGTGGTTTTTTCAGATGAGTTAGAGAGGGGATAGGTGAAGAGAAGGGCAGCAGACAGCTGTGCAGCAGCAGTCCTTTTCAAAAAGGTAGACTGTGCAGGGATGCAGTGGTCCTCTACTAAGGCACCCTAGGCTGAGACACTGGGATAGTACGTTACTATATGCTAATGGATAACCCATATGCTAATCATAACATAGTAGATCTGCCCAGCAGACTCAGGCAGGAGCCAGTACCTCCCTGTGTCTAAGGGAGCTAACATGGTGAAAAACTAAGAAAAGGGGGAAAACTATGAGAAGCTTTAGAAATAATTAGGTCTGTAGATGAAACCAGCACCAGGTCCTGTTCTGCTGCCAAAGCATAACTGTACCAGGAAGTTTTGTGCTGTTTACCTTACATACTGCATAACAAATTTTCTTCTAGGTGACCACTTAAGGAGCTGAAAAAAAATATTTTTTAGGAAAGGTGGTCTTCAAATAAAGTGAAGCATAACTATTCAACAGGCTGGGAATGCTTTGGGAAAGTCTGTTCGGACAGATGGCTGCTTAACAAGAATGGTCTCTTGACCAGGTTTCTCAGTCTGCATTCCAGGTGCCTGCATGTCAGGAAGCAGATCACATGCACTGTTTCAAATGTGTATTGATTTGCCAGTGGGGAGAGAGAAAATTCTGTCTTTGATAAAGAATTTGATTTGATGATCATTTACAGACCACAACACATGAAGTCTTGACACTGTTTCTTCACCCTAATTACTTTGTGAGCCATCTGGTGCACCTGCTGTTGCAGTGAGGCAGGAATAAGTTTTAAACCCTCCCTCCCTTTTCTTTTCCTTTTTCTCACACTGAGATGGATCTTTTAAACGAACATCCACCTGACATGGCCAGACAGTGCAGATGCAGACGCAGGTGCAAACTCGGTCAACCATGCCTCCAGATGGCTCTTACTTCTTAAGACAGCCAAAGTAATAACCCCAGATAAAGGGCCTCCCAGAAAGACTATCCTGCAGGAAAACACTAGGTCAGAGATGGAGTTTATGAGGATCCTGAAGAGGTAATCAGTTTTGAATCTGTGGTGAAAACAGGACTGGTCAAGCCCCCTTGAAATTTGGATGAAATGACAGATTGATAACTGAGCAATAGGGAAAATGGTTAAAATGCAATAGTCTCTCCTAAAGGCTGATTACATAAGCATAAATGCCAGTAGCTAGGTGCCAAGATGAAAGCCATAGCTTCCTTTTCTCCTGCTGAGTAATATGCTCTGCAACTGAGAAAGCCAAGAGACAAAAGCAATAGGATATTTTATAGTCTGGGGTTTTTTAAACATCACAGGAATCACACTTCCAATGGCTGAACTCCAAACAAACAAACAAGCAAGCAAAATGAAACAATTGTGCCCTCCCTCAACCTCTCCCTTTAGTATCTTTAATTAATGGCCCACAAAGTGTGAAAGTTCAAAGGAATGAGTTTCAGGCTTGGGAAGCTGCCTCACTAAACAAGTTCTTTTGGGCAGAAGAAGCTCAAAGTAGTCCAGAGGCCAACTCTGCTTCCACAGTTGAATGAACTTCTCCTTGTTAACCTGAATGCGCTATAGGGGAAAGGCATGAGAAAGAAAACCATCTTTTTTAGCCAGCTATTCCAACATACCTTCTTCAGGACTATCACAGATCACTTGGGGCTTTTCTGGCCTCAAGGGACAGCATTAAAAAGTGCCCTCCTCTCTGGTGATCATCCCAGCAGCCATGCTACCTAAATGAGTGCTTCGCTGAGCAGAATTAATTGCTGCTTTCCACCTGTATTTTCTTGAGAGAGAATTTCTGATAGAGTGACTGGCAGATGCTGTGCTACTTGGGACAGAGGGTCCAAAAAATCAGCATGCAAAAGTGATGGGAGGTATGAATCCACAGGGAGGACTCCCTTGGCCCTGCCATTCTGATAGTGACACACAAATGCCTTTGGGGTTGGCCGAGGAGCAGAGTCAGCCCTGCTGCAGGCCCTCTGAAAAGTGGGAAGTAAATGGAGGGTGGGGGAACTTCGCAGAAGCAAATCTTAGTGAGAGGTGGGGTTGCAATACACACAAGTCATGCCAAGCTCCCCAGTTTTAGTCCTCAATGACTCTGAAAATGGCCCAGGCATATGTCTCCTCTGACAGGTATTCTCTGAATTCTCCTGCCTGGAGGGGTCCTTAAAGCCTGAGGTCTCAGTGCCAGCAGCCCAAAGACTTCCATCACCATGAAGGCAATGAGATCCCAAAGTTGGCTCATAATTCCTGACATACCCTAGAGAATCAAATCAATTCCAGATTTCTCATGTGTCTGACCAACATCCTTCGTCCAGCTTGCATTCTTTCTCAGTGGCTTACTCCCATTCTTCTGGAGCACAAAAAGATAGTTTTGACTTTCTGAAGGCCATTTCCTGCCTCGCCTCTCCTCTCCTCTCCTCTCCTCTCCTCTCCTCTCCTCTCCTCTCCTCTCCTCTCCTCTCCTCTCCTCTCCTCTTGTCAGTGGGGTCAGGCCCATGCACAAAGTAATCACAAGCAAAGAGAAAGGCAAGATCAAGCTGGGAGAGTTGTGCCTTGACCCTTTGTATGAAGGTGTCTGTCACTGCCATAAATACCACTTTGCCGACACAGTTGAGAAACCTTGAAAATTATTATTACTTCTAGAACTTAGAACTAAGAGTTTTATCCTTGGACCAGTACCACCTGCACAAACCCACAACACTGAGACATCTCCCTACCACAAGAGCTTTAAATGCTGTGTATTAGGCAGCAGATGGAGATGGGGAGTGTAAGAAGGCAGTAAGACCTTCCCCACCAGCCTGATAGATGCTGTTCTTAGCACAGCAAAACCTAACCGTTGCCAAGTTTTTGTAGGTATGTTGAAAAAGGAGAGTTTTACTGAGGTTTTGAAAGATAATATGAAAGAGGATAATGCAAACAAGAAAAGAACCATATTCTGGATTGTCATGCTTTTTCAAAAATTCTTTTGAACACAGCACACAGGGACAGCAAAGCTACCTAAGTCCTGTACTCTGTGTTGTGTTGTGAGAACAAACCTTTTCCCAGAAGCCCTGGTTTATTTATTGCCCATTTAGTTTGACGGCCATATGTAGAGCTAAACCTTTGCTAGTCTTCCTGGAAACTAAGCCAGCCAAACCACTGAAGAGATATATTTAGGATGGAGGAGTTGTAGGGGACAGCTGGAGCATATCTCTTATACTTCTTTACTGTGGCACTATTTAGCCTTGTCACTGGGCCCAGAGTGAAATAGCTGGTACTCATATTTTAATGAATGACAGCCAAGCAAATTCAAGTGATGAAGTTGTGATCAACTCTTCCACAGTAAAACAAGAATTTGGCTAAACCTGTATTTGATTTGGCCTACAAATACATTGTCCTATTAACAACCTCACCAAAAGGCAGCCTTAAAACTGGAATGAATTGTTTTTCTGAAATCAGGGCTTTCAGTGAGTGCTTTGATTTGGATGTAAAATCCAAGGACAGTGCCTATGAGTTTTTGATACTAGATATTCACTGGGCAATTTCTGAATTCACTGGGAGGTAATCACCAATACTGGGATTTGCATGACAAGACTATGCTATGTAGGATGGCTTTGTTTTACAATGTTGTCTCTTTTCTGGGCTCACCATGATCTACAGTATGTGTATATTGGTTCTCATCCTGCATTCTGAGCAGCCTGCATTGGCAGCAACACAAATTTTATATCACTCATTAGTAATATAAATCAAGCATTCCAACATTCATTAATGGTTAATCTGAGGCTCGTAACCAAGAAAAGGGAAAATCAGGATCCTCCTTTCAGGACAATGGGATGATTCTTGCAGCAACTTGTCTCTAACTCCTACTTTTTTCTTCCCTTTTTTGCAGCTGAATTTCCATTTGGAAAAGCAAAGTGACAGAGCTAAGTGAGAGCCTTTGCAATACACTACAGTATGCAAGAAGCAGAAGACCTTACAGCCTGGCTAAAACAGCCCCACTCCATAAGAGGGCAGTGTAAGAAATGAGAACTGAAATATATTCAGAAATTATTTTCAGTAGCATTGAAGTTACAGCTTCCATAGAGGCAAGGTTCCCAGTGGTTTCAGGTAGCTGGGGGGACAAGCTCTCTGCTGAGCAAAGTTTCAGGGATTGCACTGAAGTCTGAAGGATTACTGCATACAGGAATTTGTCCTTTGGCTCTCCACTCGCACTCAATTTTCTGTCTAAACCCATGATTTAATTTGGGTGAATCCTGATTTATACCACTATGAAGAAAAGGGAGCTGAGGCCATCAGTAGTATAAATAAAGCCTTAGCTCAGTGGCAGTCTTGCTTGAGAACTGCAGGATCAGGCTGTATAGTACTGGTAGCTCTTTGGCATTTGATGAGCAAGTTACCTTTATTTATAACATGGTACAGCAGGACACGTCACTGTGATTGACTTATAACAACTGCAAGGTCAGAAGTTTGATACACTGAGGGAAAAGTGTCCTGGCAATGTATATCTGGAGACTGTGTTGAATCAGGGATATGTAAAAGGTTAAATAGGGTAAGTCTCAAAGCTTTGGCTTTTTTATATCTCAGACCAGCTTTTTTAGAAACATCCTTGGAGGATACTAAAGAGTGCCTTCTATAGCAGAATGCTGAATTCACCCTTTTTGCCACCTTCTGTGACCTTTTCACCACCTCCTTACTTGTGCTTTGTAAAACAAGAACCACTAAAACAACCCCATCATCAAATCCACAGCATCCATTCCTTCATTGATTCTTGAGGTGATAACAAGCTCAGCTAGGAACACATTTTAATAATTTTATAGCTATAATTATCATTTTGGCTTTGCTAGGATTTTTGAAAGATAAACTGTGCAATCCGTTTACAAGCTTGATAAGCAGGAGGACCTAGTGCCCTTTTCTTCTAGTAAATTCATGGGAAGTCTCATATGCAGAGTGAAATAATCTAAAAGAGCATCAAACAAAACAACAAGGCTTCCAATTAAGCATAATCTTGCAGTGGGTGGGTGCAATAAATACCTCAGCAGTGAAGGGAAAGAAAGCATTGTATTTTACACAGAAATACAGTCATTTCAGTAAATACTTAGAAAGTGGCGATCTTCCATCAGCAATCCCATCCACACTAACACTTATCCCAGGGCAAAAGGTGAGGGTGAAAAGCTATTCCAGGTATACCTTCGGTATATACCAAGAGGATACATTTTGCAGGACAGCTCCATTTTACACAGCTGGTTAGTTACATGATATGTATCTGCTCATTTGCAAAATTGTATTTTGTAAGCAAAAACAAATGGAGAAAAATACCAGGAAAGACAATGAAAAATGGAAACACAATTTCAAGGATGTCAGAAGCAGGGTCTTTGGGTAAAGTATGAAAGCGGTCCCAAAGACACGGCTTATGGGGGCCTGATAACTGTTTCCTAGCAACAGGAATACTATTAAGGACGATGCTGAAGTCCAGTTTAATACGTTTATCCAGTGCTCTGAAGGACAAGACAGTAACATCAAATTCCTCAATTTATACAGGGCTACTCAGTCAGGTTCTGTAACAATCTTTACGAGAAGAATTTCTACAGGTCCTGCATATGTACCTATATATACCTGCATATATATGTTGTTTCTTTTCCAGCAGAACAGGGAAACAATGTTATTTATTGGAATACCTGCTTTGGGTTATTTAATTACATACAAGACTGCAAATGAGTTAAACACAATTAGGTGAGAGTAAACTACAATACCTCCTGCTTTTATTTCTGCAATATTTAGACTGCTAAGCTCACAAAAAATCTGTTACGGTATTTACAACCGACTATCGTGAAAGTTAGTTCATGGCACAACTTTAATATAGTTGAATAATTATTTTAACTTAGTTGTGAAACTGCTTTCACAGTTATCCCATTTTATCATATTTCTCCTAGTAATGCTAACCTAGACTAAAACTGTAGTTCTCTGTTAGAAGGTTTTTCATGTTAAAGAGAGATCACTACATAGCTACAAAAACTATAGATTGAACACTGTAGTCCATATATTAGAAATTTGTTCTAAAGGTCTGAGCAAACTTTCCACAGAATAACAATCAAAAGGAGAGGTTAACACCATGTAAACTTTTGGGAAGGAATTTGATAACTTGATTAAAAACATTGCATAATTCAGTAAAACTCCTTAGAGTCACAGCTCAACAGCAATATTTATGTATACATTGAAGTGACTAAGACCAAAGCCAAAATTGAATCAAAATGTTGGAAAGCATGGAGAAAATGATTCCAAAGCCAAGCACTGAAAAAGGTTAGTTGCTGCACATCATCATGCTTATGTCAGTGCAGTGTTACTCTAGTAAGCTTCAAATGTAGATCATTAATGATCATCATAGCCTGGGTAGCCTCCCAAGCCAGCCCTCAGAGGACTGCCATCTGATTTCCACAGCAGATGAACTTTGAAATTGATTCTTCACATGGGACAGGATGGGACACAACAAAATAAAATAGGATTTGGTAACTTTTTTTACGCTAGTCTTTTGCTGCTCAGGCTAAGGTTCTAGTTAGTACCTGATATTTGTGGGTTTTGCAGCACTGTTTCAGGGGGCTGATTCTCTTCAGCATGCGGCAGATCCCTAGACCCAAACAACAGTTTCTAAGCTCCTTTCTTTCCACAGCCCAAAATAAACACAATCCAAATAGGCTCTAAGACCCACAGCCATCCTCTGAGAAAATTTCAGAGTAACCCTAGGTAGAGAACTGGTTTGCCATCTCTCATTTCCCATTTGGAGCATGATGTTATGTTAGCCAACAGAGGCAGAAGACTCGACAGCAGTACTGTTAGGATAGAACTGGCAAATTTTCAGGGTTCTCTCATTAAAGCAAGACAACCAGCATTTTTGCTGCTTTCCCTCCGTTTCCCTCAATGTCAATTATTGGTTGAGTCCAACCCCTTTTTAAGACAGGGGTCTCCAGAGGGGCTGGAAGACCAATGCATCCCTATCCCATCTTGTTCCATAGGAGACCTCAGGAACAGCCTGCAGAAATGCCTGTGGGCAGGCTCTTTAGGTGGGCCTGCTGGGGGATTAAGCTGCCTAATGGCATACTAAGCAGCTGGGAGTGCTTGAGCCATCAATTCAGGTGACTCATATGAAAAGTACCTGCATTTTCACAAGCCATGGAGATCAGTCATGTCACTTTGGGGGTTTTCTGTGAGGAATGGAATGAGACAAAGCTAGCAGCCATAACGGAAACATAATTTCCACCTAATTTGGTAGGCTGAAAATCCTGCAACTGTCTTTGCTTCCGAAAATGTCTCCATATCGTCAGTTTACATCACTTAAAGGATGGGACAGGCACCTTTACGTAAAGCAAGGCAGCAGACAGTTGCTTCCAGACTACATCATTTCTCGAAATGAAAGTGTAGTTTTAAGAAATAAGTTGGTTTATCTTTTACCCTTCTTGAAGAAGTTCCAGGTTTGCCTGAAATAAACAGATGACTTCTTTTAAAGGAAAGTTGAGGTATGATTAAGATACACAGGAAGAAATGTTCAAGCAGTGAAATCACTTTGCTACTTTGAACCCATCTGCAAAATACCTTTGTGTACTACCTCTATAACCTTCTCACAATAAACAAAACCCCTATCCAAACACACTCCTATGTAAAGCTTTAGGCACTTCAAGTTTTTAGTGAAATTCTTGGGACACTTACATGTAGGCTTTACCATCACCCACAATTAAAGGAGACCCAATATCTTTCTGTAGTGAAATAGATTTGATACCTGTTACAGAGTCTGCAGCTCCTATTGCTGTTTCTCACCATTTTCACTGTTAAAAAAAGGGCCTGTGCTACCCTTTTATCTCTGCACCTGAGCACTTGCTCACAAATTGTAGTGTTAATGTAAAATAAAGCAAAGGAAGGAAACAACTGCAGGAGCCCTGAAAAAATAAACCGCGTGAAGGGCACACAGGTCTTCACGCTTTTGCTGTTCTAGTTAGGAACCAAGGGAGGTTGTTATGATCTGTTCCTTCTTGTGGCCTGATGTTTGAAAAATGACAATGCTTTCTACCACCGTTAGCTGGCTGCGCTCCTTTTTTGTGGTAGTAGAGGGAACGGATACTTGGGGGATCTAAAGGTGTCAGGCTTAAGTCTCTGCTGAGTTGGATTCCTCACAAGAATACAGCAAAAAATGCCAAGTGAAGAGTTCCTGTTTGACATTTTTACAGATTGTTATGGAATAGTTTATAAAACGTCAAATGATAAATAACCTTTCATTTCCTCTGTTAGCTGCCTAATCCTTGTCGACCTCCTTAAAACGGGAACTACAAAATCTTGGCAGATCTAGCTTGCCTTTTACACATTCTTGCAGAAGATCATTGATGGGGATCCTTATACATTTGATATGAACATACAATTTAGCTGTCTAAATTTGATCACATTAAGTCCTGCCTGCCTGGATCTGAGACTGAATGCCAGAATGTGTTAATTGTGGTATCATTAGTGCTTAAAGATTTTAAGAGACTAAACAGTTGCACATACATTTTAGCATTGTGTCTTACTGTTCCTGCTGGTTTAGAAGCAAACACTGAAGAAGGCTTCAGGTGGATTAGAGACCATGAAGCCTGTTCTTTAGTGTGTGGTTGTTATTAAAAGGTTATTTAGGGGCTCTCTTATGGAGGTATGTCTGGATTAAGGATTTATGGAGATAGACCAAGGATGTCTTAGTGGGTACTTAGTAGTTACATATGTACCATATGTTGCTGTTTTTGAAGTTTCCCTGTGTTTAATAGTATTACTTTTTTGGCTTTTCCTTAACATTATTTGCAGTTAGGTCAGAGGTCCACAATCCTAAACCCTGATCTGAAGGCACTGAAAATACAATAGTGTCTGAATTCAACCCTTTTCAGTAAGACTGTATGAAGTAGTAATCGATTACTGGGTGCACTTAACCCATAAACAGATGAGGATTGCAGATCTGATAACTTGTCAGAAAGCCAGAAAGCCCGTGAAAAGATATTAGGGACTTCATGAAACTCATGGTGAAATTCCATTTACTCAAATCAGCATGGGATCATGTGAAAGAAATCAGAACAGAAAAACCTCACCACTCCTCAGGCTGGAATGAAAACAATATTCAACTTAACAATAAACGTTTCTACCACAACACCTATCAAAAATCAGTTGGTTAATGATGGTCAGATAGGCACACTTGATATTTGCCTATCCACCTACAATGAAACAGATAAACACCTGTGCATACCCACACATACAGACTCGTATTTCATGTGCATTTGACTACATCCCTCTTTGATTGCTAGTTTTCATTTATCAGTCATATCCTGAGCTTATAAATACTTTACAATTATGACCCTTAGGTGTTCAACACAGTTCTAACAGTAAGGACTTGATTTTCCCAATGTTAAGTTACATCTGTGTTACTTAATGTGGTGACAGAGTTTTGCCTGCAGGAGTGTTTCTGAACAATAAAAAAATGCTCATTCTGTCAAAAAATGCCTTGATTAGAATAGGCAGAAGCTTGATTTTCACCTGCTTGCCTCTTCAGTCTGGGTAGAGCAGGTGTGAAACACTCTGTAATTGAGCAAGTGGTTACATCTGCTATCAGAGTCTCAAATTAAATTATTAAAAAGAATTAAAGAGTGAATCAACCAATGAGGACTGGAAATAGGGCAGAGTATTTTGTTTCCATGGAGGCTTGATTTTTTTGATGATGCTGCTTAGGTCAGTTAATGCTCTTCTGTTATTGGTCATGAACACTGTCCATGAGCCTTTTTCAGACACAAACATTTCATTATTTTGCTTTGGAAGCTCTATTGATTTTTGATAAGCAAGTATCATTACAGATGCTGTTATTGGCAAATCATGACAGATCTTCCTATGGAGTTCTTTCAGAGAGTATCACTTTATTGCTGGTATTAGAATGAGTCAGCTTTGCTGCTGCTGTAACAAATTTTAAATTAAAACTTAAAAAAACACAGGAAGGTAATGATTTCTAATAAATACTGTGAAATTCACTTCCTATGGTAGTAAAAGACACACAGGTTACAACACACTAAAATTTATACATTTGCTGCAATTCACCTTTAAGGAACGCAAGAGGAAAGTTAGTGATTTTGAATAGATGATGTGTTCTATTTTATTGTTTGGAAGCATGCCCATTATTCAGGATCACAGAACGCATGAAGTGACAGTCTGAAGGGAGGCTTTTTTACTATTGCATCTCCTGTGTTGCCTCTATAAATACCCTTTTTTTATTATTATTCTACAGTTTTTATATTTGTTTTATGGTAGTGGTTATTAATGTTCTACGTCTGACTGTTAAGAGAATTCATAGCTCTGTTAGAAGTCTGACATGTCTGGGAGATTTTCTTGTGTAAGTAGTTTTCTTGCAGTAAACCAATCTGCTGGACAGGGAGGGGAATATTCTGCCTTTGATAGCAGGTGTATTTCTGATTACAGTTAGTGGGAATATGTGGCTTCAAACAAAACCAGCAGCCCCAGAAGTTTAAATTACTGCAAGTGCAGAGAGTGTAAGCTTTTTGTATATGGTTGCATAGCCTAGACAAACAGAAAAGAAATAGCTACTGCTATTTATTCCTACTGGAGAGTGAGGATTGGGCATGAAAATCTCATGTTCCCAATTAACTTCTCTGGGAATTTAGAGGATTGTCCAGCCACAGGACAGAGTTTTCAGCTCACCCGAAACTGCAACTTAAAGAGGTCAATGTTACTGCCAGCATCAATCTTTTCTTGTTTTTAAAACCTCTGTAGGTTCTCTATCTCTCCTGAAAATGCTGTCATGACTATATTGAGGTTCCCCTCCCCGTGCCCTCAGAATATTTCTGAGCCAGGAAGATACTAAAATCTTAGAAGATGTTATTTTGTATTTTACTTGCATCTTTGGGGTGTAGTGAAATGACAAAACACAATGATGAAAGAGTCAGAAAAACTGTGGCAATGAAGACTTTAATTTCTCTAGCAAGACATACTAACTTGGAGTCCACAGTCTACTGCAAATCATCTCTAACACACCAAATGATTCACAGACATTTAGTAATTGGATAGCTGCTGGTGCAGCAGCTCAACAGTGAGGTCGGTCAGGAGCTGGTTTGTCCATGAATGCTACAGTAAAGAAAAAAAGCATGCTTTTTTTTTTTTTTTTTTTTTTTTAAAGAGTAATCACCCAGGAGGTAAGATAGCTCCTCCCCTCCAGGCATGACTTTCAGAACAGACTGTGTTTCTGAGTTTTTTTAAGGTTATTTCCTCTCCAAGAAATACTCACTGGAGAAAAGGCAGAGGGAGAAAAGGTATGCATTGCTTCTTACAACGTGTTTTGTCATTCTAGGAGTGATGAGGATACCTGGGGGAGATTTGGACCTGGCAGCCACGTTTATAACATGCCTTTCAAAGAGAAAGAAAGACCATCTTTAAAAGCCCAGCATCATATTTAAGATCGTCTCCACACTGGGGCTTGTTTTGCTTGCCTTCCAGCCCTTTCTCCTCCACGAGGAAGGAATATCTCTTTCGACAGAAAGGTCCCCAGACAAGCAGGCATGAGAAGGCTGGTTCTTGTGGAAAAAGCTGGCAGTATGGTTTGGACTCTGGCTCTCATGGGAGCTTTGCTATTGACTTTAGCTGGGCCAGGATCTCACCAATTGCTTTTGTCAAGTTTGGCAAGGATTACTGACATGAAACTGATCCTGAGGGAAGAAATCAGACTGATTTTCTACACAAGTGCCCAAACGTCCAATGTGTATGAAGAAAACTGGAAGGATCATAAAAAAGACTAATCTTTTAGACATGCTTAGCAGGCCTGATGATGCTCCCACTGAGGCTATTGGAGCTGACTTGAGGAGCAAGCACAGTACCCCAACACAAGCACTTCACCTCCATTGCTTGTCAGGTTTCCTTTACAGCCATTGCAGGGCAGCTATTTCTTCGCTGTACAGTTCCAAATGAAAGAAGTTAGAATGGCCCAGGAGAGATTTAAGCTGGTCACTTCAAATTGATTCATGCAAGTGTCTCTGGTGTGAGGATGTGCTACTTCTCAAGCAGCAAGAGAAGGGGAAATTAAATGAAGAGGTTGTATGGCTGCTCTCAGGAGAACAGCAGGCTAACAAGAGCAGATTGGTGTTAATTTAGCTGAGAAAAGAAGCCTCTCCTCTTTTAGTGCTTGAGGATTTGAGACTCCAGCAACAGGTTGGTGAGGTAGGCAGGGGGAAGGAGTGGGAGGGACATCCCTCTTTCTTAAGTGATTGCAGAAGTGTGGAAGTAGGTTATGGCAGGTTAAGGAACAGGAAGAAAAATACATAAGTGAAAGGGAAACACAAAAAAGGGGAGAGCACAAATCTGGGAGAACAGCTGGCTTTTTGCTGCTTTAAAAGCACCTCTGTTGGGAGAACAGGGCAGGAAACTGCTGCTCTGCTCCACAAAATTTACAAAAAAAACCCCTCTATAGCAGGACAGATCCCATATACTGTCTTTCAACAGGGTAACCTTGATGTGGAAGCACAGTATGGCTTTGGAGCAGTGTTTATTTTCATCAGATAAGACTAGAGCATGGCAGGAGCAAGCGACAATTTTGTCTTTATGTCAGACCAAGAAAACATGTCTTGTAGCCATAATCCCATGTACAATTTGAGCAGTTAGCACTGCCAATGAAAAAAGCAGTTCCCTGTTGTGTGCTCCCTGTTCCCCTATCTATTTCAGTGCAAAACACCTAAATAGCCCTGCCAACATAAGCTTGAATGGGGGAAGGGACATAAGGTTAAACCGCTCTTTCAAAGTCTTAGAGTGTGTGTGAAACTATGGCTCAAGACAGATCGTTTGTAAAGATAAGAGAATATCCACCTAAGAGGTACTTCTTTCTGGACAGCTAGAAATTTCTGATTAAAATCTGCATTTAAGGGTGCTACACGTAACCTTGAAGAGGAGTACTGCTTCATATCTGGTAACATGACAGCATGTGGATTTTTTAATACAATATATCACGTATACAACAATAATTATAAAAGTATAGGTGATTTTGAGTCCTTCTGCATCCTAGGGCTACTGTTATTCTGGTTTGTACTGTCAAGATAAAGCAGAAACAAATGGTCACCCAAGTGCTGACTATCCTTGAGAGGGCTAAAGAAAAATTTTCTGAAGATAGAGAGAAGGATAGATTGGCATGAGGTAAAAGAGACACCTGCTTCAGTTCTTTTTTGTTGATCCAAAGCTTCTGTTGATTCAAGGGATAAAAGAAGTCCCCTGATGGGATGTGCCAAGAGACACTTTTAATCTCTTTTTGCTGGTGAGCAAGAGATTCTACTGCCAACACTTGCAGTATAAACTTCATCCAGTGTTTATTGTGTGAAGAGACAAGATGAAGGGGTAGCCTTCCCTGCACCCCTCAGACTTAAATAGAGACTAGAACCGAAGATGCACACCCTTTAATCTTTTACAGAAAGGATAGAGAAGAGATACGGGTCCAAATCCATAGGTTCAAACTAATGCTTACATCTTTGGATCTCAGAAGACCCTTATTTTTATTTTTAATGTGTCCTATCTCCTGAAGAACAACTGGTTTATTGCAAATTTAACTCAGTGTGGTGAAAAAGCAACTTTCAAAACGTCAGCTGATGAAACACCCAGTGAAGCAGAGGCCTGGGGCAGCTTCATCCTAAATTCAGGGCAGACTGGGGTCCAAACACACCATCTGGAAATTTTCATATCACCTGCCTGGTTACATAAGGGAGATTAATGGCTTCTTATGGCTTTCTTCTGTGGAGGACAGTAGTTGCATTTCCTTCAGTTTTCAAAGAGGTTAACTTGCATGCTGATCTGAAAAGTTAACTGAAGTGCTGTCTGGTAGGAAGTGAAATTCATGCCAAAAGTAGGTATCTGTTATGCATTCTAATTTACTTTTCCTGATTACAGCAGGAATGAAACAAAAACAAACAACTGCAGAAAAAAGACAGAGCAGTGAGTGAAGAATCTCTTTGAACTAGCACCCAACACAAAAGCTCTCCAGGGTTTTTCTCTGAAGCCTTTCTACCCATCCTTCTATACCTGATAGTTTCTTTGTTACTCTGTTCTTTGATTCCTCCCTTTTTTCAGCATCTCTGTCCTTGCAGCAGTTTCTCCTGCAGATACTAAAAATTTCCAGCAGAACAAGAAGGTGTAAGGCAGCTCTGCTCCTGGGTGCCTGTGCTCCATCTTTGGGGTGTGGAGGTGAAGCTGCTATGGTATCAACTCCCCCATATGTAAGAGAAATCAGAGCCACTTGTTTTCTTGCAACTATATTGAAGTGGGGAACTGTGATTAGACATTCCCTCAGCTTCTGGTTTCAAAGAGGTTTAACCAAGTGTATAATTACACAGCTATTTCACCTTTACTACTCAGGGCTCAAAATGCTGACAATTCCAGAGTGCAACCACTGGCAAAGCCTTATTGCATATGACACTGTCAAACCTCTTAAGTTTTCTGTGGGATGCACTTAACCCCTTTGCATCTGGGAGACTGCTGCAAACACTTTATCCTAGGCAGAAGAAAACAAAGCAGAACAAAACAAAAAGCAGCAACAAGAAAAAACCCCAATACTTCAAGACATTAAAGTCAATACATTTTTTTAGTAGCTTTGCCATCAGAGGTGTGCTCTGGGTTGGTCAACTTAGTCACCTGTTGTGAAAGCAGCCTACTGAGAGATTTGGACATACTGTTTCCTCCCCCATTTTTTTTTTCTATAAAGCATTTGGCCCATCTGTTGTTGTATCAGACTCCAATGTAGACTTCTCCATGTTGTCACCTTAGAAGTGGGCCCTGAAATTTGATGAAAAATTAAGCTTAGTAAAATTTCTGTTATCTCAGTATGCTCCATATACTCCTGTATGCAAGGTACTGTTGGACCAGGGCTCTTGCAGTAATTTAGGTTTAAACGTCTTGGTTTTTGAGCTAGTTTTCTACATCGTGCCTATGTTACACCCAGTAGAATTTTCTCTCATCTTTAATAAAGGCTTTGCAGCCCCAAAATGTCCAGGAGTCTTACAATCATCTTAAAACTTACAACTTAATCTCCCCTGTTCCTCATTTAACTGCTCTCTTGAAGTATCATGTCTCAGCTTATATCCTTCCAACTTTGGATGAATGAACAACACAGAACATCAGAGAGAGGCAAACACTGTAATGCTTTTATGAATATTCATCTGTATTTTGAAAGGAACTCTGCATTTCCTTGGTTTTAATTTTCACACCATAAATTTTCTGACAAGTATATCTATACAGAAATATTTGCCGAAACAGCATATACTATTATAATAGCATCAAGTAGTACTAGAATGTTAAAATTCAAATGAATAATTGATATTCACATCAAAAAATTGAATCAAAGAATTATCCAATTGAGGCGAGAAGACATGCCATGTGATCTCTGTGTTAAATTGGATCAGACTGAATTTCTTTTTTGAAAACCTGCAATAAGCTGCCTGTGAATGGGCCTAAACTTGAGTTTCACTCACTGTAATTCATTCTGAATGACAAACAGACTTGCAAAAACATGTTTATGGACAATTTTCAAATGGAAAAAGAGGCAAATGCATTAAAAAAAGTATATACCCTGAAATATTCTTCCAGCTGAGCTCTTAGATAAGTTGCTGTCAGGCAATCCAGAATGGTACTTTCCCTTTGCATTCTCTCTCTCTTAAATGATGCCAATTCAAGGAGCAAAAGATTGTGCTTTGACCCTGGCATGCCAATCTTCTGCTTATTCTTGCAGAAGACTACCTCTAAGTCAATGGGCTCTCCTTATTTAAAGTACTCTTTCACTTCCTGGCCAAAGTGTGCCCATACAGGGAGTTAAATTATCCACGAGTATTCTTGCTTCACCCACTGACCTATATTGCTATGACCGTTACCCAAGGTGATGCCTTATTGGTATTTCTGCTCCAGTAAATGAGCCTTTCCAGGGCTAAAATACCCTTTATCAAAACATTACAAGGAAGAAGAATCATGTACTGGAGTGGTCACCAGTAAGAAAAAACCAGTCTTTTTCTATAGAAGGTTACTTTACAAAATGTTGCCAGTCAGTGGGACAAAAGGATGATACCCAGATGAGCCAGCACTGCTTCATTCCTCTCCTGGGAGAGAAGGGAAAGGCCAGTATAAAAGGGGGGCAAAGGAAAGGTCCCATATGACAAACTCCTGGGGATCGTCTGGCTGGTTTCTTCAGTCAGAGGGACAGAAGAGAAAGCAGAGGAAGCCTTGGAGGTCTTTGAGCAGCTTGGTCATGCAGGTTGGCCATTAATACACACTTATAAACACTGCTTAATGAGGTAGGCTCAAGAAATGATGCAATAATTGAAAGTGGAGTGCACTGCTGGAGGTCCTGGAGAGCGCCCATCAATGGACGTGCCAGCTGCAATGCGAGGGAGCCAGCTTGTGCTTGGTCACCTCGGGGCATGCACAATCTGGAAAAGTCCTCCTGGAGAAAAGGAGGCAATGGGAGCAGCACTGCAGATCTGTTAGCAAGACCAGGGAAGAGATGACAGGCTGCTTCCCCTGGTCAGCAGTGCTGCCAAAGCTGGTGTAGCGGATGGGAAGCATAGTGAGGGCAGCAGGAAAGCTGCATCTGAAAGAGGTCAAAATGCCCGCAGGCATGGGAAGAGGTGAGATGACTTGCAGGGGAAGATACTACATGTGCAAGGAACCATTCAGAGTTAAGGGGAAATGCATCCATCTGACAGCAAGGGGTTTAAAGACCTATTTGGATCATGTTTTTTTTTAAAAAAAGCCAGCCAAGCAAAAATCCCATGGTACAGGACAAGAATAATACTTTAGGGGATTGTGGTACACCACCTGGCATGGCTGGATGCAGCGCAAGCCAAGAGCCATCCTGCAGTAAGATGACTGATAGGCCTTGAACTCTGAGAAAGGAAGGTGAAACCTGGGACAGTTGGATCATCTTTCCTATATTTTTCCCACCACGAGCCCGAAGTGGATTAAGGAATCTTGGTATCCTTTGGCTCACCTGACATCCTCTTGAGAGCTGTGTGCCCTGCACAAATGTAGGAACCCCGTTATATTCATTGGCTTTTGTTATGTTAGCCACACTTTATGTGTAATAGTAGCCTTCTGTTGAAATTCAGATCCAGTGCTCATGTCTCCCTTGCCTTTGTGTCTACCCATGAGCTGTATGATATCAGAATTGTTCATGAATCAGTGTCATAACACTTACAAAAAATCTGTCTTTGATGTCACTTCTCTTGCTTTTTCTGTCTCCTAATATTTGAGCTAAAAGGGGAGGGGAAAAATAGCAGTACAAACCAAGCCAGCAACAAAATCCTACACTGAAAACATGTAGTACCCTATTATTTGGAGAGAGACCTTACAAACAATAGTCTTTGATTGCTGCATCTTTATATGTGTAGAATTGTGAACACCCCCGTTATTCCCAAATGAAGTAATCCAACAGACTGGTGGCAGTTCACTGCAGCTTTTTAACACAATCTACTTGCAAGTGTTCAATGCAGAAAGAAGTTATTGGGCAGTGTATGCTGGGAATTATTTCATCTTCCTACACAAAGGCAAAGCTATTTATCAGCTCAGTTCCACTCATTATCCTTTTCTATAAGACAATACCTTTCCACCTAGATATTGCCTTCCAAAACACTGGCCATATTGTATGAAACAATAAACAACGGAGCTATCACTGAAAAGCATCTTTCCTGGCTTTGCCAGCAAAGCTTTTCTTCTGGGGAAATGTGTGCAGACAGGATGCTCCTCCTTTTCCTTCCTAGTGACCTCCAAGCCAGCAGCCGTCTGAGGACAAAGGGCCTCCCTGAGTATTGTGATTGCTGTTCAGCTGGGCTTTATAGGTAGGCCATGATTAGTCCATCTAAGGGCAAGCAGGATATTTCATAGGCTTTTGTCATCTGTGCAAATTCTGGATTATTTCCTCCTGTGCACAAATATTATTGCAGTTAAAAAAAAAAAAAACCACACACACAGAGAAAAACAAAACTCCTTCTTGCTAATTTGTTTACTCATTGACTTTCATGTAATACGGGAACTGGCAATGCAGTCCCTGAGCTAGCTCTTCCAGTATCAGCACATCAGTATTCAGAAGTCCAACTGCTGCTGTTTGCAAATCTGTGTAGATGAACGCAGTCCAAAATGTACAAGTTGGACCTAAACATTAAGCTCTATTTACTGTAGAATTAAAGGTAAGTCTTCAACAAACAAAAAATGAAAACCATGGATCTGCAAATATGAGCAAATATAAACTTCTGATTTTAATATGCTGAGAAAAAGGATTTTCATACAGTTTCTATCTCTAATATACATCCCTGTTTTACATACATTTCCTCTCCACAGATGTGTCTGGATGCTAAAAAGTAGATTTTGGAGGCTAGGTCTTAAATTGCAGCATGAACAGTTGCTCACTTGAGTCATTATCTATAAAAGTTGTGGCCAAATTTCAACAGTGTTGATGCAGAAGTTTAAGCAACTAAAGTGAAGATTCTTCCCCCTGCCTGGCAAGGCACCTTAGGACCTGCTAGACTTCATGCATATGGGTAAACACACCAGCACCCAAAAGGGTACTTATGATCCTGTGTGAAGAATGGTCTGCAATGGCTTGTGACATGAAGGCCTTCAATAACGCATTGATTTTTTGGACTTGCTGAGTTTACCTCTGTCAGATTTGTACTACCTTTTTTTACACATGGTAAGCTTCAGGTACACACTTTAGGTGTATTTGGCTATATAGGTTGATTTTAAATGCTCTTCTAATTGAACCCAATGTAATACACTGGTGCACAAATGACAGAGGAAGGCCATCAGTGGTATTTGTTTGTGCTACTAAAGCAGTCCCTTGATCTGGATAGAGGAATTTTGAAAAGACATGTTGTGTACTAGCATTAAAAATATCTCAACACCTGGAAGATTTGAAGGCCAGCCCGAGGTAGGAGTGGGACCTCTAGGTACTTGAACTTCACACTGATGGACCTTGAGGAGCATCTTGATGGTAATGGAAATGAACCCTAAACCAAAAGCTGGAGAGGAGCAGTTAAATTAATGCAATGGCTATTTGAAGTACAGAGCATTGCCGGAGCCAATTGTGTCACAACTCAGATTGCTTGTGAAGGGAATGCCAGCCTCTGAAGGGAAAATCACCAGCAGTGCCACTTCCATTCTGGAAGATAGATGCCTGGGGAAGAAACATGCATCCATGGAAACATGCATCTGTGGAAATATTCTGTGTGTTCGAAAGCTGACCTGTCTCCCCAAAATGCACTTCATAGGGCACGGTGCTATCTGAAGCATGCAGAAGTTTCTGTCAAGGAACCAACAAAAGCATAGATAAACTTATAAATGGAGTCCCAGGAGGAGCTGTATGCCAATGTAGTTTCATATTAAACAAGGGAAAAGACAGAGTAAATATTGATTGCCAATGCAGGATTTTGATGGTAGTAAGAGTCTTTCTGTGGATAGACACTGCATTGCTTGAGAACAGGAAATGAAATCAGTCTGATCCCTGACTGATAGGAAGCCTGGATCTGACCTGACCAGCCTGTTAGATGGCTGTAACACTCTCTAGACATCAACCTACCAAGCTGGTTCTGCCCTAGATACCACGCTGCAGCTGCCAGCCTGCTCCTCTGGATGTGGGGTGCACCTGAATCATTGTCTTTTGGTGCTCTGCTAATGAATTCCATCTTGCCCTGGATAGAAATAAACAGTTTAGTTGCCCAAGAGCAATTCACAAGCGTAACAACATTTGTTAGTGTGTGTCAGTCATTAAGTGGGGTTTGCACATTTTGCCTAGTGTCCACAGTCAAAACACACGTGCACATGTGAACACACTTAAATCATCGTGAGTCCCTTTGAGCTTTCTTCTTCCAGTGACTAAAGAGAGCAAAGGAAGTAATTTCTCCTCAGATCATCCCTGGCTGTATGCAACCTTTTGAGGATGCCAGATCTATCAGACAGCAGGTGGGGATCCCTATTTCTACTGCTTCTCAGAGGAGTGACTCTGGTCTAAATGTTTCTTTGCAAAGATGATGCATCTCATCCGTCTTTTTCCTTTGTGGCATGAACATAGAGAAAGGGTAGGGAAGATTTGATAGCATATGTCTATACATTTCATGTGGTTTGCTCAAATTTTTATGGTTTTAATATTTTGTACCTTCTATGAAAACTGGTTTGCTGCTAGATAACTGTGTAAGTGAGATTTGTTAAATGATCATATATTAACATTATGGTTGAAAAAATAGACAAAGGATAGCCGGGGGGATAATTACAAAAGTGTAGTCAAGTGATTAACTAGTAATTATTCATAAGTTTTGCAGTTCTTTGCTCTTATGACTAGATGTTCCTGTGCGCTAGATGAGAACAATGTTGAAACTGACCACACGTGATTGAAACTGTGTTAAGCTTCAAGATCAAAGAACAAGGACAAGAATTAAAGACTTCAAGGACAGCCAACAACAACTTCAAATGGGTTGGTGGTCAGAAAAGCAGCCCCCTGACTCAAATGGATCCTTCGTTGTGCATGGTCAGATGTAGGCAGTACTATGATAATCAGTTATAATCATTTTTATGTGTATGTATACTAATCTGATTAATATGTAATTAGTTATTCTATATAACCTGTTTGTGCTAAAGCTGTGGTATGCACGCTAGGTGGAACTATCCCCCATGCATCCGGTGCTGCAATAAAGAATGCCTGCTTTCTAAAACTCCAAAATTAGTCTTAGAGAGTTTGCTCGACCGGCTTTTCAGTATCGGATTGACCAGGCATGTGTCCGACTTATTTGTAATGTGATAAAATTGAGAAACAGTCAGAGTATCCAGTAAACTACTAATTAAGTATGACTGCAAATAACCCTGTATGACCTACAGGCTCAGCCTAGGTTATTATGAAATTTTAGCATCCAGTCAAGAAGAGTGGACGGATGCCTGCCTTTCTATAGATAGTAACTGCTACTCTGGGTGCCTTTGGCTATAGTCTGGTCTGATGTTATGAAATCTAACTTTACAGATTCAGATGTATTTTGCTTTTGCTTGGGTCAAGTCTGAATTTAATCTGCAATGAAAAAAAAAAAGAAGCAGAAGCAGGACAATTATTTAGGAAACTGAAAATGCCAAGGGAGCTCTTGGATGCTATGGTTCTCTTCCCCATCTTACTGCATGCAAATAACAGCTTCCCTTACAATTTCCAACAGAAAGTATTTGGAGCACTCATTTTGACTTCCTGATTTGAGTGTGTGCTTGACTCTGTGCAAGTGGCTACAGTTACCAAAAGCGCTGAAACATAATGCTGTGCCTCAACATGAATATTCAAGTTCTTTCAGGAGGACACTGCTAAGATCATTACAATTGCTAATTATAAAAGTGGTAGCCAAAACTCCCGCTTCCTTCTATTATTCTTACATCCTGCAGATGTCCTGATTTAGCCAGTTAATCATCAGATTCTCTTGGGAATCATCTGGTCGTTCAGTTTTGTGTTTTGTTGGTTTTTTTTAAAAGAAGTTGCTTTGAATTTTTAGTGTGGTGTTTCTCATTTTCTCAAATGTTATGTTTCATTTCTTAAATATTGTGTGTGATGTTGCATTTCTTAAATACTGTGCTTGGCATGTGTGCATGCACTTAAAAGGTCCCCGAACCACATTTTAGTTCCTGGGAAAACAGCCCATATCCCTTCAGTCAAAGCAGACATTTCATTTTGCCTTTAATCATTATACCACCTGCTCACTCTCAGCCACAGCAGGTCTTTCAATAGCTCTGTCACGTGGCTTCTGCAAGTTTTGATTACATCTGAAAATATTGCTCCTGTGCAGCAGCACTTTGGAGAACCGTACCAAAGACTGGGGTGTGCTTGTGGGCTGGTGTGGTGCCCTTCTCTGCAACAGCATCTTGTGAAATGATGTCTGGGAGAATGATAAGCAGAGTGAATGGTTGGCCAGAGTCGACTGGCTGTTCCAGCACTTTTGTGCTACCTGTCAGCAGTAGATACTTGAATGCCTCCTCACCTTTTCATATACTCTGATTTTCACACAGCTAATGAGATAGCATGGGACTACCACACCAGGAAAAGGATGTGAAGGGAGGAAAGGTCACCCATTAGGAAACCATAACCCCAAGGCCTAGAAACACATAACCGTTGTGTTCCACCTGCTGTCACAAGAGGCTATATTTGTAAAGCATTTATGCTCTATTACGTTTGTAATGCACTGATGGTGTGGTATTCACTGCATGGCATAATCTGTCACTGTGAAAACTCATATCCTTTGAAAAGGCCACTAATGGAGAATGGGAATAGAGATAATTACAAGAGTTGGCAGAGCTAAACCATCAGATCACAATAGCAAATTTGGCCACCAAATTGATTAGCAGCATGAGAGACTTTTCTGTACCAGAACAAGTTCTATTTTTTCCTCCTCCTCTCTTTCCAATAAGCCAACAGAGCTCAGCTCCATGGTTGCAACAGAGTCCACAGGCTATTCTCTGTGTCTAACTCAACTCTTTTGTGTTTGGGGTTTTTTTTTTTTTCAGTAAATAGTGTGGAAGTTGTGCGTTTATTCCTTCTGTGTGGGTTAATGTACCTGAAGATAAATTCTCTTTCCCCCTGCACATGCACAAACATCTGTGCTGCATTACCACCAAGGATTCAAGTCCCAAACTGCATATGCAAGCACAAATCTTATCATGTTCGTGTTATTTGCTGATTTTCAGTCAAGCCTAAAACTACTGGCAGGTCACCTTCTTGAAGCACTGGAGCTCCCTGCTCAGAAGCCAGCCCCAGGGACACACTCCAGGCTCTTCAGAAGCGATAGCCAAAGCCATGGGAAGACAGGATGCATGAAAATGGAAGAGGAATATGCAAAGCAAGATAGGTAAAGTGGGTGATAAAAGGGGTAGAAGGAGGGGAGGGAAATAGGAGAGAGAAGTAGCTCTAATGAGCCTTGAAAAAAAATCTCACACAAAGAGAGTTTCAGGGAATGAAAAGGTGTCAGACTTTTTATTTATTCTCTTTTCTGTGGATGAGCCCAGAGGAAAAAATGTACCTATATTGAATGGATGACATTACGCTGGAATTCACTTTATCCCTCTGTTAGGACGTTGTTTCCTCATTGCACCCCTATGTCTGTGTGATTTATGATGCCATTTTAGAAAGCAGATACTGAAACCCTAAAGGAGTTGGGGTTTCCCCTTGCTGCTGTCTTGCACTGCACCTCATCACCTGCAAAGGTGTGAAACACTGCCTATGGGATTCAGCAGCAGGCAACATCTGCTTTCTGCTGGAGTAGATACCTGCACAAAGAAGCAGAAGGCAGTGCCCTCAGTATCCCTCCCAAGGCCATCCAGCATGCCTATGGTGCAGCCTTCACCCAATCTCCCAAGCCCCACTTATGTGGCTGAACCTCAGGAGCAACCCTCCTCTCCCAGAGTCATGTGGTGCACCAAGTTGCCCTGACTCCATGGGAGCAGATGGTCTGCAGGACCAGAGTGAGCTGCTGTGCAAAGTCCCCTGTGGGGAGTCAAAGTAAGTCTTTCCATTCACAGTTGCTTTTATTCATAAGTGCTGAGGGTTGAAAACATATGAATGGGCAAGCAGTGGGCATTTATGATGCTACATGAGCTCCACCCCACTGGTCAGTATATCAACAAGTATTTGAGCTGATCATAGTTTTCCTGCTACATACAAGAGGCTTGGCAGCCATCCAGCATCCATCCTCTCCTGCTGGACTACATCCTCCCACACTGACCATTCTACGCATCTCTTTTAACCTTGCCTTTGTGCAGCACTTCACAACTGTGTTGTGTAAAATCAAATCCTTAGATAGTTTTCTTAATCATGGTTGAATTCATTATCCCAGATTCTTCTCTTGGTTACTAGAGGCAAATCCAAATGTTCTCCCAGGTATAGCTGAGGGGAAAACTTTGTTGATGATGTTTTTGAACCTCTTTCTTTGATATAAACACTGGCCTTGGAATAATTCTTCCCTGCTTTGTGAACTTATTTTTCCCCGTTTGGAAATACTGAATAAACTGAACAACTTGACGGCGCATTAAAGCTTGTTTGAAAACACACACATAAGATTTTGTGCAGCTCAAATGCCAGAGAAATATGTTCATGTGTGATTGAACATAATAGTCCAAGGTTAGAAAATCTAGCAAGAAGCAGGGGGGATTAAGAACATGCTTTTGTGAAAACCTTCATAACTTCAGATGAAAATCGACGCAATGACGTACCCAGATGAGACTAGTTTGCTGAATCATATCACTCTATCACAAAATGAGCAGTGTGAAAAGGAAGATTTTACTCATTTCACTTCCACTGTTATCCTGCATCTAGGCATGAATATAAATTTTTAAAGCCTTGCAGTATTAAAGCTATATATTTGTGTCAGCAAATTGTATATAATCTGTTTTGTAAATACTAGGAGCTCTAAACCCTTGGGCCAAATTCTGTGGTGACGTGCACAGATACAACTCTGATAGTCTTCAGCTGAAGTTATGGATGAAACAACAGAAAGCATAATTTGACTGAGACAAATCCATTCCTTTTAGTAGCACAAAACATTGAAAAAATAAGTTGGGCTAAATTCTGATCTCAGATGCATTATTATAATTGAGATAATAACAAAGTCAGATAAGTTACTGTCATTTAAATATATGCTAGCAAAAAAGAGCAGGTTTATACCTGTTGTAGAGTCTTATAGAAAGATTCTCCTTGATGAGATGCTGGGTCTTCAAAGAAAACATTAAAACCTATGTTAAAAAAATGAAATTCCTACCTATGTCAAGAGTTTAGTGCATTTTGACAGAATAGAACTGGAAAGCAGTCAGTCATCAAACAGATCTCATAAACTATTTTTTCCCATTCAATCCACCAGAAGGGTGAATCTGTGAGATCAGCTACATTGGTGTGTGACTCAGTGTTGTTATGCCACACTAGTGAGATTAATAAATGAGATTAGAATATTTACCCACTGTATCCTGAATAAACTAAAATTGTATATTCCTCATCTGAAAACTTCTTAGGTTTCAGTGCTGGCCTCCATCACTCTATAATGGAGCTTGCTGTTCTAGTGACACATCTCTACTCTCATGAAATTAAAAAGCCCATGTTTCCCTATGATTTTAGAACCATCCTGTACTTTCGTAATTCTCTAAGTCTCTGGAAAGTTACCAGTTCCAGAAAAAGAATTAAAGAGCTCAAGACAAAATTTATCAAACAAGCCATCTTACATACTTTTGCTCTGCTCTACACTGCAACAGAGCCTTCTAGTTTCTATTTCTTGAGCAATAAAATGAACTATGTAGTTCTATCTTAGGATGGCCCTGAACTGAACGATTTGGTCTTTGGCACAGATTTTAAGGTGGAATTATTTAGATTTTTTAAATTTTCATTTCAAGGAGAAAGATTTCCTTCTTTATAGTGTCTCATTTTGTTGTTTGAAAAACTAGCATGTGGATGTAGAACTGGATTTTAAAAACTGTGATCAGGACTTGTCTGATCTAGGACTGGGGAATGGGTTCATCTCTTATCTCTGTGATTCATAGTGTTTTGTTGCAAGGACAATAAAGTGTTATTACAATCCAATGTGCGTTACTTCTCTCTAAGGAAAGGGCAGCCTATTAGGAAAATGGCACAAAACCCAATGTAATTTGAAAACAGTACAGCATAACTGATAATTCTTTAGAACAGGCTTATATGGAAAGGAACCAGAGGTTAATTGTGCAAAATAATATTACTGCATATCCAAATGCCATTTCTAAATGTTATAGTACATTAAAGTATACCGCAGTGAATTAAGAGTCCTAACAGTGATGATAAGCATGAGTGGACTTGAGGATGTATCCTGCAGCTGCTTTCTGTCAAATATAAGCAATATTAAGGAAACAAGTGTATGATTGCTTTTGATCAGAGTTAATGAGACATTAATAGTGAATAAAGCTACTTTAAACCAAAACTTTCTTATTATATTTTAGCAAAATATTGGTAAACACTTTTTCTCTAGTAACAGAAATGGAATCACCTTGTAGAGGAATTTGGTACGTCTATAAAACGTCTGGGTTGCTTCCCCATTAAAGGTGTCACTAGTAAGGCTACCTCATGCCATGCAAATTTCCATCCAGCCTCGCTTGGTGCAAACTAATGATCTTTCCACACTTTGACATCACTGTCAACGGTGGATGTTGGTGTAGTGTTCTCAGGACATCTGGACCAGCATGCAGCAAAAGTCAAGTCAGTGCAACTGAGGCTGAACAAATAATCTTGCCAATGCCACATCGGACTAGTGCTTTCAACTGCTGAGGTGCTATGAGAAACAGCATAGGAAATGGTGACTGTCCTGAGAGCCCTGTAACTTTCAGTGTCACCTGGCTTGTAGTGGTAGAAGTCATCTTTAAAGGAAATTACTCAGTGCTGTGGAAGGGTAAATGGACTTATATGAGAATTTTTCTAAGGTAAGCAGAGGGTTCAGATGCTTTTTATCTATTTCTTTTCAAAAAGTGTGGGGCACATGCTCTGCTTTTGAAAAGTCTCCCCTGGAAAGGCTCCAGAAATGTATTGGAAATACTATTGCTCCCTGGCCTCTCTATGGCCCCAACGCTCTGTCCTTCCCCCAGATCTGAGGGAAGGACAGAGGCAAAGGGCTCTTAACAGATTGTGTAGTGTTTCAGGATATGTGAGGTTGTATTTATAAACCAGATTTGCAGAAACCCGGATTAGAGGAGTGCCAGTGAAGGCAGCAGTGTTCCAGGTAGCTGCACTGCCCAGTCTCCGTAAGAGAGGGATGCAATTTGCTCTGCTGCTCAGTGTGGTTCGGAGCTATGTGCTCCTAAATGTGGGTGAAGATTCCAGAGGTACTGAATAGAAGCAGCATAGAACTATCCACTGCAGGAATAACACGTTCTGCCAAAAGAAAAACTTCTCTGAAGATTGACATGCGAGTTACCATTGAATGATTGAAGGGAGAAACTTAAATATCTCTGAGTTTCACTTGCATCTATCTTAAGGAAAGTTCTCTCAAAGTAATGAGGCATAACAATTTCCTTTGACTTTCATATATGTACTGATCTATTACTGCCTTAAGCAAAAAGGTGCAGCATAAATAACTGCATTACAATGCAATGCACACTCTAGAGCATTGTAATCGTAGACATAATTGTAACAGCAGGTTTGTGTTGTCCAGCTAAATAGAGATCTGTAATTCAGGCCATGCAGAATGGAATGTGGTTTGTACCTCTCAGTATCATAAAACTAAGGTAGGAATTTTACACTTACTGTTACATTGCAACTTTATTCACTGTGCGATATTGCCATCAATTGCAAGGATAAGCTCCTACATCAATTCAGTGCTTATAGGACTCCCTGGGTATCATCACCCAAGTGTCTCTGGCCAATTAAAGTTTTTAATTTAGTCAATCCAGCATAAATATTCTTTAATACCAATTAACACAATCCATTCATCATTATGATAGTTTTACAATTGTGCCAGCTTTTGCAGACGTTGGGATACATACAGTACGGAAAAAAACCTCATAGTCTGAATGAAACATCATCTTGTTATTGAAATAGTGTCCTGATATTTTTACATATAATGTGATATCAGAGAATGAATAAATGCTCCAGCAGAGATGTTCAATTAAATCTCGTTTTCATTCCCGAAAGACGACTGCCATACATTTTAGTTTGTTCTGCTATACCATATTATTAGGAGCAAAATTTATTATTAAGGTTACTTAAAGAAGGTATCTCTTCCCTTTAAGCAAGTGGTACCAGGATGGTTTGGGGGTATTTTTTCAGCCCTAGTTATATTACTTCCTCCAAACAAGATTGTAATTACAGCGTAAAGGAGAAAAAACAGATTTACGGTTTGACAACAGTGAAGGCAATAATCCTAACAAATAGAGGACAGAAACTAATAAAAAACAGTTATGATTTTTGCCTTGTCCCTGACTATGTAATTTCCTTGTTCTATCTGTGGGAGGACACACATTGCCTGAGCTACTCCTGAGGCTCTCCAAAGTCATCTTTCACTCTTACATTTCGGCAGCAAGCACTTACAGCAAACTTTCATTCCATCTAACAGCTGTGTATTACCTAAGAAACCTCAGCTGCAGGATTGTACAGTGTGATTCTTGGAACATAAAAATTATTGGTTTTCATTGAAATGTTCGGGTCCAGTTTGACCCACTGAGACCAGCAAATAGCGAGTGCCTGAAATAAAGCATTTTCAGATGACAGGAGAAAAGGACTGGGAATTAGGAGATTGGGGGTATTAATTCTTGCTCTGCCACTGGCTGCCTACACGACCTTGGTGAAACTGCTTTCTCTCTCACGTTTCCCTTCCCCTGTTCTCTCTACTTCAGTTGCAAGCTTTCCATATTTGTTTGCACAGACGGTAGCACAGTGCAATTCCATCTAAGAAAGGGCACATTGACAAAACCAGGCAGGCTTTCTCTCTCTCATTAACTTTGGCAGTCTCATGTTGTCATGGGGTTTGTTGGGGTTTTTTTAAGGATGAGGATTCAGAACATCAGCTGCTGAAACCATATATTTTTGTTTCGGGAGAAAGTAATTTTCTGGGTTTTGAGCCCACTCCCTCCTTCCTGCTGAGCCACATGCGCAGCAAGATACATGTGGACAGGGATGCTCGTAGCCCCTGTGCAGGCAGCTGGGAAGGGCTGCTGGCAGCGCCTGGTGCCCAGTCCTCACTGAGCTGCCTGCCTGTCCTGGACCCACTTCACCACGACTGAGAGGGGAGTTCCTTCACCTGGCTTCAGGAAAACACTGCTTACTTGGCTCAGGCATAGTTCAAACATGAATTTGGTAGAAGAATTACAAGGAAGGTAGAAAACAGCAGAGATGAGAAGGCCCCCGCATGCCTAGATTACACTGGGATTTGTATCCAGATAGGTTTTTAGCCTGCTGCAGTCATTACCACATCTTGAGGACTCAGGTAATTTTCCTCCATCACTGGATTGATTGAGACAAGGTGAATTTTTCCGCCTTTCCCAAGAACCTGGCTGGGTCACTAAAAACGGTAAGTTCAGACTGGCCCATTTCAGCAGGCGACAGAAAGCCACTTCAGACGCTTACCTGATGAGGAATCTGATACCTTGCTTGATAAAGCCAAATCAGATGAGAGCGCAGCGAAAAGCAGAGCTCCTACTATGTCACCGGAAGGAAACAGTCTCCTTTTCCTAGGTCTTTAGTCCTTGAATAATTGGAAAGCCCCAACATTAGGCTGGCAAGTAGCCATGGAAAGGAGCAAGGGAGGAGATCTCCGTAGGGCAGGGAGATGGTAGGGAGTGGGGTGGCAGGGAAGGAGGAAACGGCCTTCCAGAAGGTGAAAACAATTAGGGAAGAAACTGTGACCTATCCTATACAAGTTATTAACAGTTGTTCCCAGGTGATTTTTATTAATAAAATTGTGGCCTAATTATGCCACCTCACGTGAATTTTGTTTTACTTTCTATGCTTCTGGGACAAGAAGCGAAATACATTCAGGAGAAATGAGAAGATGGTCCTTGAGACAAAAATTCCTGACATTTTTAAAGATATATTAACCAATATACTAGCAACTTTGCTTATGGGAAAGCAAACAAAATAGCAAAAACAAGGAGATGGAGACTAGAAAAAGAGAAGAAATGGGGTGAATGGAAGAGCAGAGCAATTTGGAAGAAACGAAGGACACAGTGCAGCTTCTTAACTTGTAAGGGAAAAAAATTATTGTCAGATACCATGCATAACATGTACAAACAATGAATACTTGCTAAATCCTGTACAGAAGCGTGAAGGGTATAGAAATGTCTGCCAATATATCCTTTCCTAAAAAGATCCATCCATCCAGGGCAAAATTATGCAGGCAGCCTCACAAAAGCATGCTTTGTGGAGGCCGCTTGTCTCCCCTCCTGTCCTCTAGTGTTACTAGAAGAAGATCTGGAAAAAAGCGGATTTTTTGTTCTCAGCAATGCAGTACACAGGCCTTATTGGCCTAATTTATAAAGACTCATTCCAAATAGTCCTACTGTAACCTCAGTGGACTCACTGAAGTTGAGAAAGTTCAAAAACATTGCAGGATGAAGTTGTCCTCTTGTTTTTTCATTTTATTTATTTTTAGTTTGCAGCTTGCTTTAAAAAGGCTTTGTGTTACTGTGGTTATTACTGTGATGGTCAAAGGACATGGGTAAGCTAAAATTTGCAGGTCTTTACTGGAAAAACTAATACAGTGGGAAAAAGCAGGTAATCTTCCTGGTGTACAAGCCCCTCCTGTCTACTTCTTCCAACTCTAATGGTTGGTCTAATAAAAAAAGCTACTCCCACCCACAAACCTTATCTCACCTACAAAAAGATTCTAATTCATTTACCTCTCTAAAGGCCCCATAATGCTATTTTTTTTCATGCTGGAACAATCCTGAACAATGTGCCTGTGTATTTGATAGCCTAGATTTGAAGCACTAAAGGCAATTTGTGACATAACTCACTCAGGTGTTTGGTTTTGGGTTTGGTTTTTTTTTTTGGTCCCAAATGCATAACTTAACTCACATAATCAGAAAGCACATTTACAGAAGCCATTGCAGCTTTAATAGTTGAAGAAGCATTAGCAATTTAGGAAAAGGTAGTAGATAAAAAGGCTGGAAATTTTAGAAAATGCTAATCCTTTTCCTTACCGAAACACACTTGCTTTGCCTGAGGCATCAGTCCTAGGGAAAAAAAAAAAAAAAGAATAAAACAATCTACATTAAGATTTAACTGCAGGGTTCAATTTAATTTTTTTTTCATCACATTTGTACACAGGAAACGTGTATGAATAACTAGTCCTTCCTGCAAAAGGTATCATCAGAACCTTGTCTGACATGTTTGTAATTGCTTATGCAAAGACTGGGGAATGTGATGGGGAATGTGATGTCCCAGCAGTGGTAAACTGTGTTAAAATCCAGTATAAAATATAGTGTTGCTAGTTAAAGTGTTTGAGCAGACCAGCTTAAAGCACATTCATTGCTGCTTGTGCAAGAACAGCTCCTCTGTGAACGCAAAAGGGGCATTTTGCTCAGCTGCAGTACGTAGTTACAAATTATTTACATTTTGGGTGGAATCACTGTTTTGTTTTTATGAGAGTATTAAGTACATTTTTGATACTGGATAAATAGTGAAAACCAACAATATTAAGGACATAACAATACATCCTAGGTACCTATCACTGCAGTAGACAAGCAGCTTGGCAGATATGGATAACGGAGACAGAGAGTTTACAGACTCAGCTGTCATTTTGTTGTACCAGCTTACCTTCTAAACCTGTCTGGAAGAGAAAGGGAATAAACTGCTGTTTGACATGCATGCAAGAAAATTTGTTCTGTAGCTTATGTGCATGTAAGGTTGAAGGATTTCTTTTGCATTTATTATTAGCATAATCAGAAATATTGCACTCCATCATTTTGTGATAGTAATCCTTGTTGTTGTTATAGGGACAAAATAGACAGCAGAATAAATCCTTTGTTCACTTACATTGGGACAAAGCCAAAATAATCATGTTCATAACAGATTTACTCTGGAGTTTACATTGGGGTAAATGAAATCAGAAAACATTGCATTGTATTATGGCCAGTAATGGGTACCAAGTGTAGAAAATGCAGCGTTACCACTTGAACTCAGTTTTACCTCTCACAGCATTATTAGGATGCTTTTTTGCTCATGTGCTGCTTAGAAGGCTAACATCTATTATAAAAAAAACAACAAAGTGAATGTTATATAACCAATATCTTTAAGTCCTTGGATTTCCAGATTTCATGCTTCGTCCAGTGTGATTTCTTATGAGATCCAAAATCCACCACCTTTTAAATTGACAATATTATAGCTGAAGCAAAAGTTAAATAGAACTCCTAGGACTGGATTATCATTTTTTTCTGGCAAAGAGGTGAAATTATATTAACAAATTTTGCCAAGGAATCTGCTATGCGTACTTAGGAAGCAGGCAGTCTGAGAAGCCATCAGTACCCCCACAGAAGTGATTCGATGTCAGCTGGGTGGTTCTAAATGTACCAGCTTGTTTAAATAGCGAAAGATTTTAAATATGAAAGGAGACTTCTCCCAAGAATTGTTATATTGAGCATCACAAAATTGCTGGGGTGTTTTTTTATTTTTTCCAAGAGAGCTAACCTCCATCTGTTTCTGAAAGAGCTTAGCATTCATAAAGTAACAAATTGTATTTCAGAGCATAGCTCTTTATCACTCACCAGTTAATGGGGCTAAGAAAAGATTTCAGAAGATTCTTCCGACTGCAGTGCAGGCTCAATGGAAACAAAAGGAGCCGCCTGGAGATGTTGTGAAGGCATAATTATTTGGTTAGAACTTAAACTCTTGCAATCAGAAAGCAACAAAAGGACACATGGTATTTAGGTCACTACAGAAAACGCTGGTCGTATTTCAATGGAGCTCTTAAGTCTGAAATGATATTAGGCAAGCAACAGACTGGAAGGAATATAAAGAGAGAAAGCACTGAAAGATGCAAAAGACCAATAGCAAAGGACAACATATTTTAGAGAATATACAATTTTCAATTCCCTCCTCTTGAAGCTGGAGAGTACAAGGAAGCAGCAATCCTTTGGTACATCATCGACCAAGATATTTCAGCACTCAGGATTCTTCTCTGTGTGTGTCCGAAAGCATGGAGAATCTAAGTTTGTATTAACCACTCAACTCCAGTTTCTGCCTCTTCTTGGTTGTTCTTGCAATGTTGATGCTTGGTTACTGTATACTTGTGGCATAGCTTAAAAAAACTCTTCTCTGTCTTGCTTGGGGTCATTAGCGAATGCATTCTCAGTACTTTTCAATTCTAGATGATGGTTAGTAATGGAACAATTTAGCCTCAGCCCTGAGATGCGTTTTTGATGACAGTTTTGACAAAACCAATGGATTTCCACAAGAAGCCTCTACAAGGCGGTCTGAGTCAACAAACATTTTGTTGGAAATCTGCTGACCAAAGCTACCTAAAAACCAGAAATATCTCTACGTAGTTGCCTTTCCAATCTTACCTTTCCCCTGTCCTTCCATATATGCATTGTAACACACTCTCTAAGTATGTCAGATGCTATTTTCCTTTGGTTCCTTGTCTCAGTGAAAGCATTTGAAGGAAGGTCACCCAGTGGATAAATACTCAGTGCATCTTTCTTATCCAGCCCTTCATGGATAGTCCTGTATGTTGGTTGGTCTGAGCCTTGAATACTCCATAGAATTATTACTTTCTGAATAGGTTAAATTGTTTTAAATATTATTTTAATTAGGGCAAAGAAATATATTTTTCCTTTAATCTCTTTGTCAATGGCTGAGCTTAGTAACAGAAATATTTGCTCCTTCCCACCCCCAAAATCAAGCTTCAGGCATAAAAAAACATGAAAAGATCAAAAAGTTAAAAGCAACTGAAAACCTGGATCTGATAATAGACAATTTTCAGTGTAGCTGTCACTGCTGGTAATATGTTAATCCTTCTGTAAACACTCCCACACCTCTCCATAATGTACATAAATGAATACCACATATAGTAGATAATCACGAATGTTGTAACCATGACAGTTTTATTAGTGCTAATGATACTACTTTATACACTCACAAAACATATGGCAAGCAAATTAATACTTTTAAATTGGCTGTTTCTCTCTCATTTGACAGTGCTATACTTTGCCCTGAATTGCCAGAAGGATTTATTGCAGTTTTGGTCTCCCACCTTCAGGGCAACCACTTAGAAGTGCCCTGGAGGGTCTCAGTTTTTAGCAACAGATCAGCATTTCTAAAGGCCGCTCCTTCAAGGTAACTTCACTTCGAAGAAGTCAATGCAGAACACATATATATCACTGCCAACAGCATATGAACAGCTGTGGTACTATTCAGCTGAAACGGGGAGAAAGGATGCATTTAAGGAGACACAATACATTTCTCCAGTTGACTTGGCATAACCTGATGCGATTTTCCTCTCAATTTGCTGCAGTCCCACATGTAACTCAAACAGAGCAGTAACACATGTATCTGCAGCAGCTGTAACAGTAAACTTGCTTGAACATTGCTGGTTTGTTGGGGGATTTTGTTTGGTTGTTTGCAGTATTTTATTTTTTTAATGTTCAACTTTGCTATGACTTCAGAATAATGACATCATTTATTTAATTTTTCATAGGGTATATTTTGACCTGATGATGTGGTGCCCTTATGGTTTGACTGATGTGTGTTGATCAGAACAGCAGAAAAGTTTTCCCATTCTTAGTAAGCTGAGGGCAAATCAGAGAAGAAGGTAGGATTTTGGAGGTTATAAAAACTTGTTGCTGCATGCCATCTTTTTACTGCTAGCATTCCTGATGCCCCTAAACCCTCTGGCTGCACTACCCAATACTCAGTCTGAAGGTACAGTGGAAAGTCTCATCTTTCACTCTAAAATAGCATGAGTCTTTTCCATTGCGAAAGCAATCTGGAAGACTAAAACCATTACAAAAATCAGTTCACTAAGGTTAAGTGAGTGTCGCTCAGCTTTTAAATACCACATTGTGAAATTCCCATAAATGAGGGGAGGGTAGAAGGGGGAAGTTTGTTCTTTCAGTGTTGCAAAAGCCACGTTCCTGCTCTAGGAATGAGCTGTCCACTGGGAAGAGGCAGGTGCTGAGGAGCTCCGAGATGGTCATAGTCAGCAACCTGCACTCAAGAGCCGTAGCTGGAAATTATTGCCTAGAAATCATGCTGGGTTTACCAATTTGGCAAGGATCTCAAACCTGCTCCTGGAAACAAACAAAACCTTAAATCATTCATGCACACAGACTGAAAAAAAAAAAAGGGGAGGGGAATAAATCCTTGCATACTGTCCTGGCATGCTCAGTACAATTAGGGCACAAAGCATGCAGCCTGCACTGAGCAATTCTGTTGGTCTTTTGGGCAGCTGCAGAAATGGCTGAGAGCATCCTTCTCCTCCTCAATGATCTCCCTCTTAAGTGTTCGGCAAACAAGACTTTGCATTGTTGCTAATGGTATATGATTTCTCATACCTTTTAACTCTCCTATGGTGAGAATGGGGACAACCTCTAGAGACAGCAGTAAGAGTTTCTGAAATGTGGGTGATAAAGATGCTGAAGTCTGCAGATGTAAATGGTTTTGAATGAGGGAAACTGAAAACAAGAACAGTATCACCTGAGGATACTTTTGGAGTTTCGCAATTCTTATCCTTTGTGAGGGAGAAGAAAGAAAAGATTTTATTTTATGCCATATCACAAGAAAGCTTTAGGCTTTTGAGTTTTAAAAACTAAACCTTATTATCATTATATAGTTAAAAGCTGAAAATAATAGCTTGCAAGAAGATTTTTTCCCCTCCAAAACAACAAAAACCTGAAAAAAACCCAACTAAACTTAAAATCCTTCTGTATCCAAAACTGAAAGGTTTGAATAGAGTAGTAAGACTAAATGGAAAGTAGTTTTCCACTAAACAGAAAATGAATCATTTTACAATTCAGCTTATATAAGAGCAATTGCAAGAAACAAAAAGTACAGGGGAGGACAGAGAAAGAACAAGAGAGAAGTGTGAACACACATGCACATGTATGGGTGCATGCATATGTGTGTACTTGCAGAATGAATTAGGAATACTTAAAAAAATGCAATGTACAATTGACCCTACTGCTGCGAGCTTGGTAGATAAGGCATTTGGAGAGGAGTTGTCAGATATTATGAGAAAATGTTTCCTCTGGAAACATTTTAGCTGCCTCTACTTAATGCCTTTCCCTCCACAAATGTGTCATATTCCATTTTAGTAAGGAGAGAACTTTTTTGCTTATTTTTTTGGAAAGCACTGAAATGTACTTAGGCATATGCTGGTTTAAGGCTTAGAGCTTAAAGAAAATAGTAACTGCCTCATTCAACAGCATTAGCACTGCTACTGTTACTACTATGTTTCTGCTAAACTGATGTTTTGGTCAAATGCAATGCAGAAGTAAGTTTGCTTCTCATAAATCATAAAGATGGCAGAAACACTTCCATGAATTTCCTGCTAGAACTGTAGAGATAAAACAACAACAACAACAACAACGACCACCGAACCAAAGACAAAATAGCCCAAAGAAATTCAGATTTTGCTACATTGTGCTGGCATGTGAGAAAAATCTAACTGAAGTAAACTGGCAGTACTGGGGTTGACACCATTTAACATGCCCTGAGTGGTGTCCATCACCGTCCAGACTGATGAACACCACCAGCAACCTCATGCCTAGAGCTAAACTAGGGTGAGGCATCAGGGCACTGAAGGGCAAGGTTGACACTCACACGAGGCCCCACAAGCAGGAGAAATGGGCTGACAGGAGCCTCCTGAACTTCAAAGGCAAATGCAAAATACTTCCCCCAAGACAGGTTAATTTTATGCTGTAGCACAGGCTAGGGACTGGCGGAAAGGCAACTCTGCAGGAAAGGACTTGAGGCGCTGGTGAACAACAAATTGCACAGGAGTCAGCAATGCACCCTTGCAGCAATGGAGGTGGACGTCTTGTTGGGTGGCTTTAGCACAGGCCTAGCCAGTGAACTGGGAAACATGATTATTCCCCTCTACATGGTACTGGAGAGGCTGCACATGAAATACCGTACTCAGTCCAGGGACACTGAGTCCAAGAGAGACATGGACAAGCTGGACCAAGTTCAGTGGAGGGCCATCAACGTGGCTGGCAGCTGGAGGACACTACACGTGAAGAAAGGGAGCTGGGGTTGTTTCGTTTGCAGAAAAGAAATTCAAGGGGAGAGCTAACTACCTTCCACTGCCTAAGGAGAAGTTACAGAGAAGGGAAACCAAATCCTTCTCAGATGCACAAAGTGAAATACAATAACAAGTTGCATCCAAGGAAATTGGGACTGGATATAAAAAAAGTTTTTCTTTAGAGCAAAAGTGTTTAAGTCCTGGAGCCAAGAAAGTTTGTAGAAACTCCACCACTGGGGATTTTAAAACTTGACAGGTAAAGGCCCTGAGCAACCCTGATCTGACTTTGAAATCACTTCTGCTTTGTAGCAGGAGGTTGGACTAGTTGACCTTGAAAAGTCCCTTCTGATATAACCTTTCTATGATACTATGCTTCTTTGAAATGATTTATTCACACGGGAAATTTAACTGTCCAGGATGAAAGAAAAGCAAAAGTTTACAAAATCCTATAAAACTGGGCAGAACTAATTAGAATTAGAAAACTGTTTCTATATCACTGCCCTAAACTCCTGATTCATATCCATATAGCTAATTTAGCCAATGCAAGCACTCCAAAGACTAGTAGATAATGATCTAGATCCAGAAAGGAAGTTTAAGGCAGCAGTCTGGAGTGGGTCAGTCCAAGGCACCAGGAGGCAGGGGACATCCATGTTTTCTGCCCTGTCAGTCTCTGGAGATTGATTAAATGCTGTGTCTAAGTGCAGGTTTGCATCATGACAGTTTGGCATGGGGCATGGAAAATTTGAGCCCTGATTCTATCTTAGCCTTTGATATACAGTGAGGAGCTGCCTGTAAGCTCTCAGTGGAATAAGCATGTGGATCTGGGATCTGAGAAGAGAGCTGCCTATGCCAGGAGACAGAGCAGAGTTTTGTGAGCAGAGCTGTGCCTTAGGCCTGCAGTTCTTGAGACAGGAGAAGTGGATAGAGAGCACTCATATTCTTCTCACAAGGTTTACAGCCTGCCACCATCTGAAAGTGGGTATGGACAGTCTTTCTTTCAGAAAGAGTGAGGCAAGGCAGAGGACACTTTTTGTGTCTTTTTACATTAGCATAGAGATTAGCAAGCTCTTTGTGGAAGCAGAAGATGTTTTCTCAAAAGCGATACCCTCCCCCCTCCCACCCCCAAGCTTGAGGAGTGTCCCATGTCTTAGGAGATGCCCTAATTGTCAGTCTACAGCTTTCTGAGGGAGGGAGGAAGGGGAAGGGAAGCATTCCCAACTCAGCTGTGAGAGCTCTTCAACTGCTGAGAAAACAATTTAACTTTTTTTTTTTTTTGAAAGGTGGAGGAGGGAGAAAATTTGGTTTGGTCACATTTCAGAGGTTTACGTTTTGCAATTAGACATACAGACTTCTAATAAAGGCTGGCTCTGTGGTCCTTACCAGTTTTTGACTGGGTAATTACTTACTCGAAGACATATGCAAGCCAGAGAGCATTGGAGGTGTGCTTTACTTTTAAGAAGCCTGTTCACAGAAACCAGCAACCCCACGCTCAAGTATACAGGCAGCAGTGTGCAGATCCAGCAACCCCATCCTTGTGTGATCCCATGGCACCTTCACCTTCTACATTTACAGGAGGGGCAAGAGGAAGAGGCCATTCCTTTCATGGGTACAGCTGAATTTTTTCGTCAGGGGTGCTTCTTCAGGTGTATTCCTCAGTGCAGGGCACAAGGGAAACTGCCGCACTGATTGAACATGTGAGCAGTGACTCTGCTACAGAAGAGGGGTGAGAGTAATAGCTACTGATATTCTCTAGTAAATATGTGGTTGAGTGTTTTTGCTGGTAAACTGCTGCCTGTACTAATGAGTATTTCAGTGTTGTGTGGTTGTCCTCTATTTTGGCAGTGGCAGCATAAACCAGAGCTACTTCCTTCTCATGAAATGGGATGTTTAGCTGTAGAAGTTTCTAGATAACTAGCTCCAGTGTGTTTTAGGTTTTTGATTCCACTTTATCTACTAGACAGCATATTTACTTATGTAGCAAACTGAACAGAGAAATATTGTCTCTGTTACCAGACACTTGATCTACTAATGCCCTGTGACCTCAGTAATAAAATAGTTCAGGTTTGTGATGCCAAATATATGCTTGCTCTGACTACACAAATAATACTGTGTAAACTAATTTGCCCCTTTGCAATGGCTTTGTGTAACATTACCAAATATTTTGCATGCTTGTTAGAAATTCAGAAGCATTTATTGATTGAAGAAAACTCAGAACCCAAACTGATAACAATGAACTTACCTGCAGTGGGTGTTTTTTCCGAAAGAAGATGGTTCAAGATGGTTGCTTTAGAGATGGGAGTGAAATCCATGCAGTCTTACATTTGCATTTTCATAAAAGTATGCCCTTACCTCCAGACTTCTATCAATCAAATCTGCTTGCTTATGTTCTTCAAAACACGATGTACCACATCTTTTCCTTTGCAGAGGTGAAGGCCTGAGCCTATCAAATGAGGCAGAATATGAGTTAAGATAAGCAGGCACATATTTTTAAAACCCACTCGCCAATAGTCTTCAAGTTCTAACTTGCCCCAGTTACTCTGACAGCTTCAATCAACCTGGAAACTCATTAATTTTTCCAGTTTTTAAAAGATGCATTCACATTATAAAGCAGAAGATAATCCTTGTGAGTTAAGATAAATCCATAGACAGTGCTCACTTTAGTTCTAATTCTAATTAGAATCTGCACATTTATTATGGAAAGTGTAAGTTGTATGATTTAACCTTTTGTATTGCCAACACGGACTGTATTATTTCTGTATTATAAGTTTGCCTTTCACATATATAGCGATATAAAAAGGATTATTAACTTAAATCCTGTATTACAAACACTGATCCATACAGTGAAGCAATTACATTACAGCGATTAAATATATAGGGGCATAGAGCTCTTCCCACCACAGTCAATAGCAATTTAACCATTAACTTAAATGAAAACAAGATTAGGCCTGTATTGTAAAAGAGGTAAAATGCATTTTTATAGCTACAGTTAATGACAATGTCAAAGTAAAAATGACAAGTCAAATCATTCATTGTGTACAACTGCCACTGCTATCTAAAAAATCCCACTCAAACCAAAAATCTTTCTTGCTAACGGCATTTATATCATCAACCAGAATATTTACAACATCTGTAGAAGGTAATAATTGCTTCAGATTGGATCTAAACTTCAGCTTGGATTTAAGTCCAAATAGCAATTAGCAGGGGCTCACCTTCATCAGATCTGAGAGACATCAAAACTCAGCAAGCTGCTGGGACTTGTGCCTACAAACTCCCCACGTGTGAGGACCTTGATGTGGTGGGTGGGCTCTTGAAAGTACCAGTTGTCATTAGCCAGAACTGCCTGTCTACACAACCTAGAGTACTCACTAGTTCTCCTTAAAAAGAGATTATGCTGCTCCCTTTCCATTCATATACCTAAGGCTGAAAGCTCTTACCTTGAAAATTAGAAACCAAGGTTCAATTCTCTCCTCTGCTGTGACCGTGACATAAGATTGATTGGCCTAGCTCATAAACTCACTCATAAACTAATCTGGGGTGGAAGGTCCCTTTCGCCTTGCTGTTGAAGCGATACCATCACACACAGTAAGAAATGAGAAGATGAAAAATGAGCACAAAAGAGCCCACCTGTACATGCAGAAGGACCTACATGGTCACATAGAAGTGAGGTGAAAGAACCTACCTAAGAGGTTTCTTGCTAATGGCTTTCACAGGTGCATGAAACTCTTGTTCAAGGTGAAATGTCTTCACCAACAAGTGCTAAGGCTTTCCAGCTTTCTTTCTCCTTAGCTGTTCCACGCAATCAGCTTAAATTGAGCATGTAGCAGGATTCTCTGTGAGGTGAAAAATTAGAGTTTGATTTTCACAGGCTACAGCAGAGAACTGAACTTGTGTTTCTCATAGCCAGTACTCTGACTTCTGCATGGTGTTATACTTTCTGATCACATCAGGGCTTTCAACAGTTTGAATACAGATTTCTGGCTCCATCTCTACGTGAAGTAAACCTGTGCAACTTCTCTCTTAAATTATTTGTAAAACCAGGGACTAAAACCTGATAGCTTCCTACAATGGCAGCTGTAGGTCTAAAACAAAGGCTGGGAACTACTAGGAAACATAAACAAGACTTAGCAGAACTGGGAGTTAAACGCTGGCTCCCAGCCCTGTGCAGATTCCCAGAGGCTGTAGGCATTTTGTATTTTTGCAGAACATTGCCTGTCTTTGCAGTGCAGGAGATGAGGCAGTCTATTCAGCCAATACGAAGAAACTGTGGCAAAAACCAGTATACCTAAGAGGAATGAAAATATCAATGTTTTCTGCCCAAAGGAAAAGCTTGAGATTAAATAAGAACCAAACTGACCTTTTCCTGTCTTTGAAACCACACATTAGCAAGAATTTTTTTGATACTTGAAAATACCTCTTTTATTCCTTTCTTATGGATGTTGCTGAAGAAATGAGTGGGTGGTGATGTATTCAAAGCATGTCTTGTCATGTCTAATTGACTATATAAAGAAATCAAATAGCCTTCTTCTTCAAAAATATATAGCACATTAATAAGAAATTATTATTTTATTGATAGAGCTGCCTATTGGCTAGGACGGAAAAAAAATTGTTCTAGAAGCTAGTCAAGACCCAGATTTTCCAAAATGTTACAGAGAACAGTTGTCAGTCAGCTGTCTAAAGCATCTCTCAATCAATTGATTTAATAGAAACAGTATCATTATAATAAAATATTGTCAGAGAATATGTCTCATAGTGGGGAAAAAACATGCCTGTGACTTTATTTTATAACTGTCCATGATTTTTCTTGGGCTTTTTTAATCTCACAAACGGAGACCATTCTGTTATGTTAAAGTTCTAGCCAATTCACATTGTCTCTTAATTATTTTTGCAACATATTCATTGCAGAATTTGTTCAAGTAGGAAGTTATTGTTTAATTTCCATGATGGATGTGCTCATTTCATGAGTATTAGATTAGTGGAGAGTGTACAATTTGTATTAACATGCATATGTCATTAAAGACTACATTGTCTTCCAGCTGTCTTCAAACAAAAGCAAGCCTATGAGATACTGATTTGCTTTTGCAACATCTACTCGTGTGGATAGTTCCAGTTAATATTCATGAGTAAGGATTACATAATTCAGTCTACAGTTTTTGCCTTTATTTTGCCTTGTTTTGCCTGATTTTTCTTTTGTGTTTATTCTCCTAGAAAAAACACACACACAGTTTTTTCTTCAGATCGCTTTCATAGTAAGATTAATTTTGATGCTAAATGCAGCCAGAAACAAACCAAAAGGGCAGCACTTCTTGCCTAAAGAGGATGAACATTTCTGTGCAAGGGACAATCCTGCACTTGTAGGAAAACTGATGGGAGGACCTAAGGATAGGTCTTTCATTCTCTAAATCCCTTAATGTCAATTAACTCCTATAACAAACAAAAAGACAGGGTGGCAAAAGGGCACCACAGACTTTTAGGATTTCACACCAATTTAGTAGTTCCCATACTTCCATTGTCCTAGCAGCCAGGAAGTCCCTGCACCCACAATCATGGGTGTTCCTGATTTAGCCAGTCCATTGCTCCCACGTGCATCTCCAAGTATTATGTTTTATCATTCTTGCCTTAAGGTTCAATTAGATTAACAATTCTGGAAGACATATGGGCTTCAGACGGACACAAAAATTGCTGGGGCTCAAATATGCTTCTACCTCAAAGCTACAAGGCAAAAGTGATGAGTGAGGAATTAAGTAGTACTTTCAGTAATCCTTGTGCCCCCAGATCTAGACTGGGATGTGCTGAATTTCACTGCATCACCCTGCAAGAAGCTCAGGGCACAAAGAGACTCTGCAAAAGGATGATGGACAGCAAGGTTTGTCTCAAAATGGCAGCAGTACATGGTTATGGTTTTCCTCAACAACAGAAGGTGGGAAAAACTCCTGACTTCCACAGCGTAGACACAACTTTGGTTACCAAAACAGGATTTAGTGGCTAATTTCAAAACTGACTGTGAACTCAGCACTCAACAGTCACTTAATCCTGGTGGCACCTTTACCAAGTACCTCCTTTTTGACCCAAAGTGCTGGGAAGCTGGGTCCAAAGAAGAGCAATGCCCCTCCTGAGATGACTCTAACTTCCAGGATCTCAAGTCAGGCTTGCTTTGATATTGTATCTTCCATGAAAGTCGCTTTTCTTTCTCTACTCTTCCACCACTTCCACAGGAGGAAGTAGAATTAGGTATGAACAATCTCAGCCTGGAGGGAAGGTTTCCTACTTCTTGGACAAATACGAAGTACGTGCCAGCACCCACACCTCAGGTTCCTCCCATGTTCCAGAGAAAAACAGTGATCCACGTCCAGCTCAAGCAAAGAAGAAATGTGGGTCGCTACCCTCAGACAAGGTCCTACCTATCAGACCCAGGGGCACAGCAGATATTGCCTGAACCTTTGGTTCAGGCAATAGGACCTGAGCTTGGGGGTGTGATCCAGACACCTCTCTGTGCCCAGGGTTTCCTATTATCTGCACTAGGCAGCTCCCATTCCCGCTGTGGGACACTCCCCTCCCTGATCTGAAACATCAATCTCTTTTTTTGCAGAAAGGGTACCAAATGGTGGGGTTCAGTTTCCACAGAGGTGGCCAGGCACCTGAGGGTTACACATTTTGGCCTCAAGTCTATGCTTTTTAACAGGGCAGAGTCCTGTTTGGGTAAGCATTTGCCAGGATAGACATAAAGCGGTTGCAATTCCTCAGTTATTTTTTTTAATGACTAAATCTCCGATAAGTTTCCAGTTGCCTTGATGTTGGTTGATTTTAGTGGAAGCTTTCAGGATAGAAGTGCATTAAAAAGCCAGCTCATGCATATGCAGCTAGTGGTAAATAAACAAGTAGCTCTCTAATTAAAACACATCTAGGAAAGTCTAAACTATTTTAATGTCTAAATGACTGATGATAAAGGGGTAAGGGAAACCCAGACATAAGAATTGGCATAAGAATTGTGAAATGGAGATAAGCATCAAGGCATCTAGCATGAAAAAACAAATGAAAAAAACTGCTGAGACAAAGTTACGGAAAGAGATAAAAGTCAGCGTGCGCTGCAAGTGAAAAGACACGGCAGAAACGTGCTCAGCTTCCCCAACATGCTATTAACATCTGAGAAAAACCCTACCGAAATGTTACAAACTAATTAAATTGGGCATACGAGGGAACCGATGGGAATAAATTAGTATGCAGATGCAAGGCTTTCCCTACGTAGAGCAACTGCGAGGAGGAGTTGGTGTGGAGGGAGGCGCGGCGCGGGGTGGGTGCAGGGCTGCCCAGCAGGCGATGCTCGCAGCGAGGGGCCCTGGCGCTGCAGCGTCGCGCTCGGGTGTGGAGGGACCTGAGCACAGAAAATGGGGGAAAACCCCACAAGGAGGGAGGGTAGGAAGGAAAAAATGTACCTGGGACTTCCTACAAAGGGAAAAAGAGACTGAGGCAGGACTGCTAAAGCAACAGTGCCATCTGCCGCATACCCCCTACGGAAGGAAGCAAGCTGATTTCGGCCGTCTCCTGCTCTGCTGCAGCGATGGCAGCAAATCTGAGAGCCCCCGTGTAGCGCTGAGCTGAGGAGGGCAGGATGAAACCCAGCCTTGCCTCCGGCCCAGCCTTTGTACCCAAATGTGTACGCAGGCCTCCTGGAAAAAAACGTTTCTGGACTGTCCTTGTTAGAGGCATTGCCCGTTAAACAAAAAAAACAAAAACAAAAAAAAAAGAAAAGGTTTTCTCTCTCTTGGCATAGCAGCACCCTGTGCTCAGACACTTGTGAAGGATCAGTCCGCTATAAAGCAGTCCATCAGTGAGACATACATTGTAAATGTGTAAGGAACCAAACAGCTGCTGTCCAGTCTCTTTTCTCTGGTGTATTTCTGTCACCTTGTAAAAGGGCTTTCTGTTACTCCTGCAAATCTGGTGTCGGTTTCAATCCACATTTTTATGCAGAGTCCTTTTCACAGTGTTCATTACATCTCTGAATGCCTTTGTATGTTATATTATCCAAAGCAATTATAACAGAAAAGTCTAATCAATATTATGAATTTTTACAATGCCTTTCATCATAGCTCTCAAAACTAATTTCTAAAGATTGAACTTGACCAAACTCATAAAATACAGATGTAGCCACTCTGTGCACAGTTCTGGTGGATTTAAGCCTGTAATCCACACATCCATTTTTATGCATCTAATACTTTTAACGTTTACTCAAACACCCTTATTTTTTTTAAAGAGTTCCCCCAAAATATATCCAGGACAGAGTAGGCATGGAGTTTTGATAAAGTGATTCCCTGTCCTATGACTTCCTTCTGGGCACATTTTGCAGGATGGATAGTCTAACATTGTTACCCCAGACGGTGTTGTATTTAATAGGTCCCGTTAAAAAAATTGCCCATACTAGGACATCCCTCTCCAAAAATGTTTGTAGGCAAAAGGCAATTCTTGACATAGACCAACATCTACTCATTTTCCTCATGAAGCCATTGCTCAAGCACCTATTCTTTTTGCACATGTGCTACAGAATCCCTGAGATTTGTCTGCTGTGGGTGTTAAACTTTGGTTTTCTGTTAATTTGCAGACTTCCAAGCTGTCCTCTATTTCGTCTCTTACTGTTTCTAGACTCAGTAATGACGTGTGGAGGTGAGGCTTTTGGAACTAGTGTGGGATTCTGGGGCAACAGATGCTCTGTGGTAACTCAGAGATGCTTCATGTGGTAGACCTAATCTTTGCAATCAAGGGTCTAAATTTGAATTTCAGAAAGGGATAAAACTTATGACGAAGTGTTTGCTACGAAGAGAGATGAATTCCAAGAACTGAAGTCAGCTCCTGCTTGGGTTCAAAATACGAATCCCAGTCTCTACTGATAATGAATGAACACACACGGTGTCACTAAAGTACCTGAATCACACATAGGCTGTATCAAGGATGCATTTCTTGTGACTTTCTTCTGTCTCTTTTTTTGCTTCTTGGAACTTTATATGATTACTTTAGATTGGAAAAGCTGTAAGATCTGGAGGCTTCACATTAATTATTAACCTCAGTATCTGACTCCTATATTTTAAGATCTACAGCTCTGAAAGAGGAGACACTGCTGGCAGTAGCTACCTTGGGAGACTTGAGATTTATTATAAATCAAACTAATCTATACTGTCTCCTGCTCAGGAAATTGAGTTCTGGGAGTTTGCGAAAGTCAACTCAGAGTTCACTGAGACTCCTAATTCACATAGATGAGGGACATTTGCATTGAGATAAGAAAAATCTGTTGATCTGATTCTCATTACAAATCAAATTTAGTCATTCTGGAATTCAATCTACCATATTTAAGTTAATTAGTGGGACCTTCAAAACGGAGAGTAGAAACTTTGTTCTTTAAAAATAGATGCAACAAGATTATCTGTTAAAAATAAGAGATACTAATTTTGTGCATGTTTAGCCAACAGATACTTACAATCACAGAGTAATAACAAGTTCCCAGTATTTTGTTATGGGCCTCTGCTGGCTGAGGTCCCACAGTGGCAATTTTTGAGACACTTCTTTGTACTCATGAGCTTAATCAAAAACAACACCCATCTCTAAATTTTCCTCCACAAAGTCAATGGACTAGACTCATCAAAGTCATAGGCTCAAATTTAGCTCAATGTGTTTTTGTTAAAATGTTTATAATGCAAATGGTGGCTATTCACAAAAGAAGTAAGTCTGTAGATAGATTTGTTTGTCACCTCACTGAGCAGCTGGAAGGTATCTCCAGAAAGACATATAATATGAGTCTTCTTGTGAGTCTGAAAAAAACCCCACCCTCCTATTGTGCAAATTCTTGGCTGCCCATTGCCAAGAAGATGATGGGCATCTTTGTGCCATGCTTATTAGCTGCAGTTAAGAACATTGTCAAAAGCTCATAGATGCAAGTTATTCTAGCTAGCACAATAAAAACTAACTAACTAAAGTGTTGGACATTCCTTCTGAAGTCAGAAGATTCAGCATTTTCTCTGTCTTGAACCTGCTGAGGGACAGTAGCTGAACTTCAGCGAGGCTTCTGCTGGAAATGCCATGGGAACTGCCTCGGGGAAGTGCGAAGTGCGGCATCGCTGTAACCCCTGCCAGCGGGGACCAGGCCCGGTCTCAGTCACCTTTGTCACAGCAAATGCCTGCAGGGATCCAGTTTGCTTAGAAACAGCTTTCTGCTGGCAACAGCCCCCTACTTGGGATGAAGGCATCTGACACCAATGTTAAGCGAGTGAAGCCTTTCGAAGCAACTGGATCCCGGTGCCACAGACATGCTCTGTGTTAGAAGCAGACAGTTGGGGAACTCCGATGAGGGTTGAGGGGGATGTATTAAGCTCTTAGCAGTATCTCCATACTCTGTCTAAACCTGTGTGAGCGCTGCTTCAGGTACTCCAGCTGCTGATGTGTTTTGTCAGCAATGAGTTAAAATCTTAGCGCAGGCAAGGCTGAAGAGGTGGACATTCCCTCATTTCCAGCTTTGCAAACACCTTTGACCAGCATCTCAAAGTATGACAGCCTGAGAGCATATTAATGAGCAGCTACTTCCCAATGGGAACTGTTATATCAGCATTTCTTCTCCCTGTGTTGTTTCCTGCCACTATCATGAGTGGTGACACAGAGGTGTATGAGCAGCTCAAAGATGACTGCAGCAGCATAGGCATCTAAAACAGCCAGGAAGGCTTGGGATACAGAAGCAAATATCCTAACCTTGGAATGACAGCTTTCTTTCATCTGGAGATGGGGTTATGAATATAGCATTTACTTTTATACCATCAAATAGAAATGAAAACATAATGGACCAGCAATTCTGCTGTTATTCTGCAGCTACAAAAGCACATAAACTGAAAGGCCAGGGGAATGATTCTTTTGCAGTTGGCCTTAATTCCTCTGCAGACACAGAAGTAAAATGGGAAGCCAGAAATGGACCACTACAATGCCCTATTTAACCTATGGGAATCTTTCACTAGAAGAAGGGGTGAGCACACTGAATTAGAAATTATATACAGTGCTAATGATATATTAGACAGGAAATAATAAGCCTTTCAGGGATTCCTAAATGTATTACTTCTTAATTTAGGAGGTACCCTGGGTGCAAATTATGAGGTGGTACTAATTTAGAAGGTATCATGAGTAACTCTGCTTGCTAGAGGGCTGAAATGTAAATCCCATTGTTCAACAGGGAAAATGAAATGCTCCTTCCATTAAGTCCGTGATCTGTCCTTCACTTGCCATGGGGAATAGCATAATTTAGAAAGCTGCCTTCTAGGATGTTGAACAATCATGCCTCATCAGTGAGATCTCTAGATTAAAAATGTGAACATTTTAACATTACTAGAGGGATTATTATATCTTGCTTAATATTTCATGTATTTGACATCAAACTACCAAGTAACGAGTATAATGTATTAAAATGCCCTTCTAGTCATATTATTTGCCTGCTTTTATGTAATAAGACTCTAACTGCATTTGTTCAGTGATACCGTACAGTGGTTTGATTTACGTTTTGTAGCATCAGGCTAAGAAAGGACTTTAAAACTGACCATCATAGTCAGTTCAGATCTATCTGTGAGTTTCTATGGAGCCTGAAACAGGAGGCTCTCTTTGGAGGCTGAAGAGTTTTGTATCCTTCCCTTAAATGCAAAACTGATGCAGCACCACCTTCCATGGAGCTGGATGCACCTTCAGGCACCCAGCAGTAAACAACAACATTATTTTCGGCCCTGATGGAGTCCTTCCAGAACTAGTGGAAAAATTATACTATTATGCTGTTACCATATCTTACACCATAACGCCCTGTGTACACTGGGTCCAGCCCTCTTAACTTCCATGTGCCTACAGTTCCCACTGTACTCAATGGGAAATGAGGCTTGTAGGAGCAGTTCCCTTGGTCCTGCTTTGCTGGGTGAGCACCCCATGCAAGGAGAGCCCCCTCCAAAAAAATCGCCTGACAGTCATGGCAGGGCAGTGCTGAGCTTCACACCACACATGTACATCAGCTAGGTCAGTCCAACCCAGGCAAGCAAATTTGTGCTTCTTTAGGGGATTCTGTTGTCTTCTGTTTCTTTATCCTACCTTTTTCCTCCTGTCCTGATGTTAAAGTGAGGACCTCTCTGTGAACAGCGTAATTGTTACCACTTTGTAATTGTGGCTACGCATCACTGCTCCAAGCTCAGACTGCAGCTTCCCTTTTAAAGGACTGAGACCAAAGAGTATATTACATACAGGTGAAGGGAGCGAGGCCGGCATATTTTTACAGCAGAAGCAGAGAACTAGACATAAATCTCACTGTCTACAGCACATGGCAAAATCTGGGGCTAGACAAGAGAATCTGTTGCTGCTTCTAAACCATGCTGTGGCAGTATGACAACCAGGGGGACTGAAATTCCTCAGTTCCAAAATACAGGTAACAGAGGCAGTGAATTTATGTAGAGCTTCACCAGGAACAAGAGAATAAGTCAGGCGAGGACAGGACTTCTTGTTTGTTCACAGTTGTGCTTAGACTGTTTCCTGTCTTTAACATGTGCAATAGCCCTTCACTAGCTGGTTAACATAAATGTCCATCTAGAATTATATTGGAGACTGAGGATTTATGAGCTACAGGGGCACAGAAAAATGCCACTAAGTGCAAAGTATACTTTGCTGTTCAGGCTAGTTACCGCTTCCTGAGGCTTGTTCACCATTTTTCGCTTATTCTATTTGTTGGGTTTTTTTTCTTCTTTATTTTTTTTTGTTGTTGTTATTGCCCTCAGTAGTTGATGAAGACAGGCCTCTGCTAGTGATTAACTTGTTTTGGAGAGCAAATTCAGAAAAGAAGGGTCGAACTGGCATCAGTCAAGCAGTCAACTTTAATTAAAAATGTCGAAACTCATTAATAAGAAACAAAGAGGCAAAACAAAAAAAAAGGAAGAAGAGTGGGTAGCAATAGAAAAGAGAGAACATAGTAAAAAAAAGGAGGAAGGACAAATGAAAAGAAAAAGGCAACAGAATTTATGGGAAAATGCAGATAGCTAGCACAGAAGAAACTGTATCAGCTGTCCTGGCTTCTTACTAAAGTGATTATATGTCTAATGGTAGCCTCTAAAGTTGCAATTCTTTTCCCCTTGCCCCTCTTACATTTATTATTTATCTGATATTTTAAAATATACTGTTGTAAGTATGAACTGCAGCAAGGCAAACGTGGGGCATTTCTGCTATGTATTTGTTGTTGAATACGCACACAAGCCTAGGTCCTGCTCAGAATAGCCAGCTGCTGGTTTGAGCAGTACAGGAGAGAGGGGGTCTGTTGCAGAAATGCCAGTTTAGTGACTCAGTACTCTGGCAACACCGGTAAGAGAAAAGTGATGCTTATCGTTATCCAAATCTAGACTATGTTAAATTGATGTAAATGTGAAAATGACTTACTGAGAAGAGCTATTATCTTCACGGATGAGTCTTGAAATGTCACTGCTTTGCAACATATTAGCCTAGCTAAAGAACATTAAATAGTCTCTCTAATGGACACCTGATATACCAAAGAGAATTCTGAGTCCCTGGTGAATTTCCACATGCTCCCCTAAGGCTAGTCCTTATAAGGATTTGGACACGCTGGCTGAATTTTCTCACTCATGCACTCAAATACCTGCATGCCAGTCCAAGGAAGACGAAACATCTTAACTGTTGTAAATTCATAACTTTGTGCCAAATGAGAAATAAATCAAATCTATCCCTGATATGGGCTTTGCGAAACTGAAAACTTACCAAGTCTAACTAAGAGCATTCATTTGCTTTCTGTTCTCCAAGCCCTGGGGGATCATTTAGACCAGAGCAACCTCTGGTCCTCCAAGCATGACTAGAAAATGTAGTACCTGAAGTATGTGAGACACTGGCTTTATGTTTTCACACAGTGTAGGATGAGGCTATTAAGACTCATAGTAAAGACTGTTGTATTAACTTACCTAAATAAAATATGGAGATTGAAGGGGACGGTTAAAACATATACATCAGCTTTTGATAAACAACCAGCTACTAAAGTTCTTCTGAAGGTAAATTAAATTTTGAACCAACTATGTTTCACTCCCTGTCTCTAGCAGTAGCCTAGACAATTGGGTGTGAAAATTCTCTACACTTTTCTGTTGAGCTTTCTACAAACATCTGGGCCAAACTGAACTCCAAAACTATTCAGTTTGGTGTCAGAGCTATAAATTTTCTTAGACAGATCAGGCTGTGTATAATTTAATTTCTTTTCTTCATGGATGGTCTAAAGAATGCATTTTAAATAGTTCACTGCAAGAGGTAGTAAACTTTTGGTGACTAACAGAAAATGAGTGTATCTGCTTGTATGATTACTGATCAATAAAAAAACTGATCAATTCTGAATTATTCCATATTTTAAATCTCCACATTGCTCAGTAAAAGTCCCAACGAACTTTGTGATATCCAACACTAAAAACCACCCAGAAAAACTAATGTACAAGAAATTAAAAAGCAACGTAATCTACCACCATGTGTTTTAAGTCCTGCTTTGATGCTAAATTACCAGCATTTTATTTGCAGTGGAATATGCTACTTTTCAGTCAGTTCACACGTATTCTTCAGATACTACATTGCAAAGCATTGTAAAAAGCTCCCAAATACCTCCAAACATATGCACACAAAAATGCACGCACACACACACATGCTCAGAGGGATTTTTTTTTTAATGAATTGAATTCAAGGTTAGTATCTTTGTAACTTCATTTGTATGTGGGCAGAACACACAAATACCACATTACAATCTATTCTTTACAGTGTTATTTTCTAACTGGAAATATAAGTGTGCTGAAAGATATACAGGACCCTTCTGCACAGAAATGGCTATGGAGTCACACTCGATTGAATGAATTTCCCAAAGTGAAGGTTTCATTCTTCTGGATTCTTCAGCTCTCCCATCAGTGCCATTGACATGACACTTTATTACTCTATGTCAGAGAGAGACTTGTCTGCTTACACAGGCAAACAGTTTAGGAACCACTAAGAGCCTTTGTTGTCCCCTGTAGGGAAAATACATATACATGCATGGACCAATACAAAACCCCATATATACATACAGAGACTACATTTTTAAAAACAGAAAGGACAAAGAACAAGCAAGGAAAGTATAATGAAAATAACTTTGTTTTCCAGATGGAAGCGATTTTTTACTGTAACAGATTGCTGTTGCTCACTTCGTAATTTCTTTTAGCTGGTTTTGGAATGCCTTTTCTAACAACTACAGAGGCTTCTTTTAAATGTGTCCTGCTTACCCTTATTTTGAAGTGGAGCATTTTAATAGCTGGGGAGAGCGGATTTTCTGCCATTGAAAGCATTTGGCACAGGGCATTGTAGGTGTGCTGGTGTTTCTCTGATGTATCTTCCAACCCTTCTCAGCAAGTCTGGATGTTGTACTGTATTGGGAGATAGTGCTTTGTGTCCTATGCACACATGCTGCAGACACAAGGCCAGGCGAAGGAGGGTATCTGTACCCTATAGCTTCTCTGACCTTGCTTCAGATGCCTAAATTAGTCTGCAGATGTCCTGGGGCTCTCTTTGGCCAGTGAGGAGAGACCCCTGGACAACATGGGGCACTTCTGAAACACTCCTTTCCTGGTGCCTCCCGGGAGTAATGTGTCCATCTCTCTATCTATCAACCATGGAAACAGTGTCCGGAGACTAACCACTGCCTGAAACCTCTAAGGCAGGGGCATAAAGTTGGTGTCGTGGGCACAACACCTGTTTTGGGTAGGTTACTCATCTCATGACTGGTGGTTATGGAGCCTGCCAGCCTCCCCCATTCTGCCCCCCTTGCATGGTGGGTGAGATATCGGACCCTCAATACATTTTCACACCCACCCACACCTGGCAACACTGGCTTTGCAGGAGGGGAAAAGCAATTTGTTGCTTCTATGAATACACCCATGACAAAAAGGCTGGAGATCAGGAAGAAAACAGACCAATATATAGTTCCTTCAAAGAGCTGTATCAAAAAAGAAAAGAGAATATTTTTGTTAATGTCTGGGAAGTGGAAATTAAAAACAGGCTATCCATCAATGAATTTATGGTATCTGAAACTCCTCTGAGCCCTAGGAAAACATAAAGCGTTGCCCTTTGGTCTTCTTTTCAGTCTGTCTGGGTAAGCTCACTTTATGAGGCAGCATAATTTGCAGTGACCTTTTCTGAAGCTGTTGCCACACTTCCTGCTTCACTGGAAACCACCTTTTTAGCCGTGCATGACATGATTCCACATACATTGGAGTAAGAATTTCAGGCTTTGTTGCTAAACCCTGCAAAGTAATCCGGTGGAGTAGGTGGTCATACTGGTGCAGGACACTGCTGGTACCGCTGGGCTGCAAAAGAGAGTGCTAAGGGATGGTTTTTGAAGGCTGGCTGGCCCTTGTTGCACCACAGATAATTGCATGGAATCAATGGGGGCGGGGGATGAAAGAAGAATTTAAAACTAATAATGTCAGCAGTCTGCTTTTCTCTGGAATGCTGGGAGGGAGAAAAAATATTTCTTATGTATTTCCCACTTTTAAAAAGTCTTTATATGAATTTTATTTCCTCTTGGGATATTCAGGGGGTTCAGATAACCTAATACACTTCTAAGGAGAGCTGTTTCAGTGACTGTTTTTTCATCTTTTATAATTATTATTCTGCCTCTTGTGCAGAAGAAGGATTATGCAATTTTATAAAAGGATTTTCAGACTTACTCCACATGTGAGTATTAAAGTGTACCTCTGTCCCAATATACCTAGAGACTCATACCCATTTAAACTTCTATTGGGTTTTTAAATCTTGTTTTTTGCCATAAATAAAATGCTAAATGTATATATTCTCATATAAATGCAGGCCCTTCTACAGCCAGCTGAAGTTTTCCTTTGTCTGTAACTGTTTCAGGATTTCAGCTCCCACATGTGTGGACTGCAGAAGCACATGTGACGTAATAATATGGATATTTTCTTAAGAATTTAGAAGTTATTATATGTTGTTATTTTTATATAATTATTTTCAGACATATTAATTATACCTAATAGAACAGTGCAAGGCAGTCTGAAACACCCCTTGAATCACTCAAGAACTGCCATCTGAAGACTGTGCAGCAAATTTACCCTTGGAATTTGGTGAAACCATACTGACCAGATGATAAGTTCATTTTCTTTGCTTTCTTTCTTTATCTCTCTTTATTTACCTTTATTTATCTCTCATGTGGTGATGACCTTTGAGGCTTTTTTCCTTTGGTTAAGGAAATAAGCTGAAGTATCAATGATTTTTCTACTTGTGGAAATTATAAGCTATGATATATTTTTTCAAGTAATGCGCTGGCCTAGCAAAGTAAAGAACATGATTAATGTGATACTTTTTAGATGCATCCTCCCTCACTTACATGATGACTGTGAAGTTCTTAAATCTATTAACTGAAAGATACTGTTTCCTGAACCTACAGTGTAGTAACAGGAGATGAATTCATTTATATCTTAAACAGCTTGAACTGCAGACTGCATATTCTTATAGTAAAAATCCCTAGAGTTCTTGAGTTTGACAAAAAAAGAGGACCTTTGATGAAAATGAAGAAAAGTATGGAGAAAATAATTGGCAAGTTGGACAACAAAAATGTTGACATGTTTTTCAACCAAAATAATAATCATAAAATCTTTAATCCGAATTTCAAGAACTTTCAGCTGGAATCTTTGCATTGAAATGCCACCCCAGTGCCACCCCAGTGCATCTTGGAAATTGGTCTTTGTAGGTTCTTGCTGCTTTGCTCACATAATGGGCTGGTGTTCCTGGCCGGATTACAAGCCCATGGGTGCCCCATGGGGCTGCTGGGACATTGCAATGGATTTTGGGAAGTCACCAGTCACAAGCAGTGTGAGGAAGTTTGCCCATATGGCAGGTTTGGCTAGTAGCCTGAGAGCAGTAGGTACGACACGTTTCAGCTTTAACTTCCAGCGAGGTGTTACAGCTACACTTCAGATGATTAAAATGTTTTCCTTTCAGTCAAAGGTTGAAGTCACTAACTTTGGTTAGGCCAAGAGCCTGAAGCCTTCAAGTTTTCAAAGGCTTTGCTGACTAGACTTTAAACTTTCCACAGAACGCAGCTGTCTTCTCGATTTAAAATAAGAAGAGATGGAATCTGTTCACCTCACCAAATGTACCACTAGTGTATTTGATGATACCTGAGGAATTGTATAGCCCTGTTGTATTATTACATTTATCCTAACCATTTGACTCCTGACTATGTTCTTTCTACTTTGTTCTTGTGCTTTGCTGTTTGTTTAGTCCACATGAAGAATTTTTCTAAGCTCTTTGAGAGCTTCTCTGAGTGATAGCCATAGAAAAGTCACCCTGCCAGAGAGTACCCTTTTCCACAAGCGGATCCCACTTTTTACATTCCTTTGAAGAACACCACCACCAATAACAACGGAAATAATAGATGCATCAAGTTATGCTGCTGTGAGACTTAGGATGAGAAAACTTCAGTGAGTACTAGAAACAAATGTAACGTTCCGCATATAATTCTCTGAAAGATTCTGTCATGGTATCACTTAATATACACATAGAAGTAGTACTGTCATCATATATTATGAGATACGGCTACACTCTCTGCAGTGTTTCAGCTCCTTTTTTCCCTGTCGTCTGTACAGCTAATATCAGATGACAACACTGAGATCCACCAATTTTTTGCTAATGCCCTGCTCAAAACTAGGGCCAGCATGTGACATCATGCTTTCTATCTCCCTCCTGTGCCTCTTGCTTACATTCTCTGTCTTGCTCCCTCTCAGATGCAAATACATATATCTTTATTTGCCTCTCATGCATATTTCTATACATTAACAGATATATACAGTCTTTTCTTTTTACAGAAATAATTCAGAACACTACCTTTAGTCATGTGAGATCATTTTTTGTACCTCTGAGAAAGCTATTTATAAGGGTCTTGATTTAGGAATGAAAGAAAGACTAAAGCAGTTCAGTAGAAATTATCTTCTTAATGGTAAAAACTGAATTATACATTAAAGTACCATTTATTCAATGAATTTTATTATTCTGTTTAAAAAGGCAGAGACTTTTATGTGTTTTGTATGCTTACAAAGGTTTATTAGCTTGATTAAAAGGTTATTATTATGCAATTGAATAATTGAATTTTAAATTATTGGTATTGCACTTCATATTATAACTGCTTTTCCAGATGCATTTGATTATGTCAAATTTGCCTTTTAATCCCCTGTCTAGAGACCATTTTCTTGAACCATGCACTGTTTCTCACCCTCCGTAGTGGTTTCCTAATGAACAAACACAGTCCAGTCTCACATCTTCCATGTAAATTACTGTGCATACCTCTTCTAGTCAGATCACATCGGAGGCTATCTGGTGTCATATAATCCTGGATACTGACATGTGGAAAATCTTTTCAGGTGATTAATGCCATAGGCATCTAATTTTCCTGCAAAGCACTATTGCAGGACTGCAGTGTTTACGTGAATGCCAGACTTAGGGATATGAAATGGACATTTAGAAAAGTTAATAATCTGTGCCTAATCCCCTCCAAGAATTATCTGTTGGTATTTCTATAAATAATTGCAGCTTTATTTCTTGTTGCTAATTGAATCACATAATAATTTATTAGATGTATTGTTCATTAAAAAAGTTGGAACTTTGTTATAAATCTCATTGCATGGGTGAAAAAAATACATGTAAAGCCACATATAAAATATCTTTGTATTTGAAACATATATTAAGTAAAAGAAGTCACAAAATAACTGTGCTTTGGTATTTGTTTACTTGCTTTGTTTGTTTGTTTGTTTGCTTAATGCTTGAGCAAATGTGCCCTTCAAAAAGGTTTCTTCTTTGCTAGAAACATAAGATTTGTCCTTGACTACACACTGGAAACTGCAGTTCCTGGGTGTAACACTGAAATGCTCAATTAAGATAACAAACAATACACTAAACAACTCAACATAATAAAATATCAGGGTAGGCAGCCCTGGAGTGGAATATTCTGTGAGCACCAGTTCTTCATTGCTACCGCACTGATAACATTAGTGTGGCCAAATGTGCAGCCTTTGCTTGCATGCACCTATGAATTACATAATTGTCTGCTGTTATCAGGCTGCTTCTACCTCTGCTGAAGAGTTTTTCCCTCAGCCAGGGGTTGTCCATTAACTTCACTATAAGCAGGATCAGCCTTCCATAATTTCAAGCAAATTATGTTTTAGAAAGTAATCATTGATTCTTGAGATTTGACATAGGATAGGAAGCACTTTAAAAGTGGCTTTGAATACTCTTAATTAGCTCAAGAATTACAGGCTCATTCCTCTTATGCTGCCATTACAAGCATTTATCTCAACTGATTTTAACAGAGTTGCTTCTGTTTTCCACTGCTGTGAGGGAACAAAAAAAACAGGTTTCATAAATTGTTAACAGCTCTTTCATACTGCCTCTTTATTACCAGATAAAACTTTGATGAAGGACATTCACAGAAGATCAATATGAGAAACCACATAAGACCTGACTTTTATGCTACTGGCTGATTCTGAAAAATCACAGAAATAAGTATTTGTTTTTGAAGCTCTTACTTAAGCCAATGATTGGTTTGATGCTGCTTTTCCTGAAAGAAATATTTCACCTTTAGGAGATGTACTGCCTCCTGAGTAAAGTTACTCAATGGTTCTGATTGCAGGGATTAGGGAAAGGGAGTGGAATGCAGTTGTTCATGTAGTAATGAGCAACTTCATTTGACAGCCTTCGTTTGAAGGAATAAGGACCCATGTTCGTTTCTCTGCTTCGTGTGGATGCTGCTGCCGACTGATGTGATGGACCACTGGCGGCATCCTAGGAGGCTCTGTGGGAAAGGCTGTGTGTCTCAGGAGGGGAATTAGGAGCTCAGGGGAAATCTGGGGTCTTCTTCTGAAGAACTGGGAAAAGGCCTAATCGATGGTGATCTTCACCTGTAATTTATAGAGGCCAGTGTACAGCTGTGGGGAAAGAAACAAATGATATTGAACTGCTCAGTAATATACTGTCTGTGAGCTAATATAGCTCAGGATATATTCACAGCTGAAAGTAAATTAAACATTTTCCTTGAGATTCACTTTGATAGCAGTGTTTGTTTTTGTAGTGGTTTATCTGTGTATGAAGAAGTGAGCAGGATTTAAAGTGCAACTGCAATCACATGTAGTAAATCCAATTTATATTAATATTCCTTCAACCTAATAGCTGGCAAATACACATTTCTGCACTTCTAGCAGTCTGCCTTAATTTGTTTCTGTCAAACGATGAGCAAACATTTTATCACAAGTTTGTTGTTTGTTTTTTTTTTCCTAAGAAGCCCCAAGCACACCAACACTGAAGGTTACAGAGGTGGCTATTTTTAGAAATTTTACTCTTCACACACTTAATCAAGACCATCATACTTTACTTTCTTTCGTCCAACTGTTACTAAAGCCATCCATGTCTTCAAAATCCAAGCATTATGAAGTGGAAATGCCTGTGCAGGAAAGTGCTCTGATATGACTGAGTCTTGATGACAGGCTTAATCCCAAGCGCAGTGGAAACTCAGTTGTGCTCCTTTTTCTCCCTGAGGTAGTTGAAGAGGGCATCCAGCCCCCCCTCGACAACCTCAGGCAGGGGCCGAGACAAGGGATTGTGGGCGATGTGGAGGCCTTTGTCCATTGGGTTCCATGCGATGCGTGGCAGACGGCGCAGCAGGTAGAGGTCATCCGGAAGAGTCTGTATAGCATTGTAATCAACATTTAATAGCTCCAGAGTGGTGATGAAGCAGAGAGATCGTGGCAGGGTGCGTATGTTGTTATTCTCTACGATAAAGATTTGGAGATTGACCAGATACTGGACACTCTCTGCGATGTTTTCAAGCCTGTTGGACCCCAGATGCAAGAAGTCTAAGCTCCTCAGTGCAAAAATGCAGAGGGGAATTTGCACAAAGCGGTTGTTACTGAGGTTCAATTTCCTCAAACTTGTCAGGTCGGTGAAACTCAAAGGCAGTTGCGAGATGCAGTTGTGAGAGAGGCTCAAAACCTCCAGCTTCCTGCACAAGCTGAGCTCTGCTGGCACTTCTGTCAGGCAATTCATATTGACGAACAAGACCTTCAGGTTCCTCAGCAGCCCAATCTCTTTAGGCAGACACTTGAGGCAGTTGCCTCCCAAGTTCAGAACCACCAGCCTGTCCAGTTTCCCCAGTGAAGGAGGAATCATCACCAGCCGGTTGCGTGAAAGGTTCAGTTTCTGCACCTCAGGCAGTCCCCACAAGAAGTCAGGTGCGCTGGTCATCCCTTTCATTATGAGGCTCAAGCTGACATAACGCAACCCCCGCTTCAGCAGCGACTTGGGCTCTTTCCCTGAGAGAAGAGCATCTTCCCACGCAGGCAACTTGGGACCTTTCCTCAGAAAAACCATGCTCCTTCGCCCCTCGTTCTTTGAGTGCTCAGTTCCCATAACACCCTGGATCCCTCCTAAGAGATGAAGTGAGGTTTTCTTCCCTTGCAAGTGCTACACCAACATGCAAATGCCAACAGAGGATAACAGCTTGCAGGAGGCAGGAAAGTCAAAGCAAGGAGACAAGGAGGAGCCTGCGAAGTGCATCTCAGTCCACTGAGGCAGTTTCCATAGCTGCTGAGGGAAAGTTTCACTTTTGGGGGCTTATGTTGGTCTTGGTGCACAGTCTGTAATGAAATACTTGCTCCTGACTTGTGAGCAAACCTCTTCAATTCAAACTGAGTGCTACAAGGCAGCTGTCACTGTCATTTGGCCTGGGCTTTATTGGACAGATATGTATCTTCACTGCAAAAAGGTCACAAGGGTGCTGTATATAACTTCACCATGTCAGCTTTCTTGGCTATCTGGTACATACCATGGCTGCAGGACAATTAACAAGAGTGACTTTAAAAAACAAACACGCGAGCTATAGAAGAAAACAAGCAAACAAAAAAGCTATCATTTCAATTCAGATTTAAAGGACATTTTCACAATCATTTTTATTTTGATGTTCCTCATTTCACTGAAATAGTTACTAGTCCATGAGAAAACTTCGCGTGCTGCAAAAATGCTGGTAAAGACTTTTCATGTGAGTCCTTGTTTTCTGTTTGGTTAAAAAAAAAAAGAAAAAAAAGAAAAAGTTAATGCTCGTAAAAAGTGTTAGCTTTTATATCCCCTTTGTGGTGAGGATAGGCCTCTTTCCTTTCAGAAAGGGTACCACCTTCACTGCAGCAGTGACATTTTCCAGTGGTATCTGTGTCCACTTGGATGATTGCTTGCTACCCACGTAGCCAAGTGTGAGCAGTCATACCCTGCAGTTCTGTCCAAATTACTCTGTCCTAAATGTCCTGTGCTACTTTCACATCTATCAGTGAGATTTTTGGGGACTGGATCTTTTGTGCTGCAGAAAATGTAGCCACTTGATGTCCCTTTCCCCATGAACTTTCCTGTCTTTCTGGGCTATTCTGGGGTACAGGGGGACTAGCAGTCAAATAGCTTGAACTATAAATGACATTTAACTCTGGGGTAGAGGGACTGATGGGAGAGGAAGGAAGCAGTGAGGTATAATAATACCCGACAACAGCTGAAGCTAGCTCTGCTGATGAAAGGAAATTGTATTGCTACAGGAATATGCAGCGAGTTTAAACTCAAAGGGACCCTAAAAAGGATACACAAAAATTTCAAGCAGGATTTAAACTAGGTGAAAATTGCAGCAAATAGTACAAGATTTTCAGGGCTTTTCCTCTCCAGTGGATCCATGGTGATGGAGATGCTTTGCTGCTGTCTGAGAGATTTGGTGATGGGTGTACCATCCCCACCACCTCATTTCAGAGAACCTCACCTTAAACCCCTGCATTAGCTCGGATGCTAAAGGACTATGCATGAAGCTGCAGCTGGGAGTCAGGACACTCCAGCAACCTCTTTGGAGTCAATCCCTGCAGTCCCTTCTTACTGCCAAGCACCGCTCAGTCTCTTTTCAGTTTTGGGTCCCTCATAGAGCTGCACCTGCTTGGGGAGAGAGGGGGCATCCCTGCAGTTGTGTCTGGTGAGCGGGGTCCTACAACAGGAGAAGAGCCAGGACCACAGTGAGAAGCACAAGATGGTGGCGAGATAAGCAAGTCACGCAATTAAAACATGTGCCTTAACAGGGTTGCATGGCATAAAAACAACTGGCCCTGAGGCTGAAATATTGCATTCCCTGGAGTGCCTGGATGAGCCTGAAAAGGGCTGAGGCCAGTTGTAGCTGTTTGGTTAGAGCGGGTTGGTAGCCTGATGGAGAGTCACACACCCCTCCCTTGCAAGCACTTTCCACCAATATTTGTCAGTTTAGAAACAAACATTACATTAAATCCCATTGCAGCCATAAGCTCTGACTCAGTGTTCTTGCTAACCGTCATCCAAATGCCCTGCCCAGAGTGGCAGAGATAACGCTGCTGCTGTAGGCATAGGAGCCACTCAGTGTGGGAGAGGAAACCCAACGGCAGGCCAAGCTCGGGCCAGATTTGGCTTTGTGTGACAGGAGGACCTAAGGCTAAAATGTGGCCCTTCAGCCCAGGCAGGTGGAGAAGCGAAAACGAGAACCTCTCGCAAGTCCTTACTCTGGGTTGTCTGCCCAGCTGCTGTTAAGAATGCACCTATTATCAGATAGCCTAAACGGATTTGAACAAGGCATTCCCTTCTGCAGCAGCAAACATGAAGGGAAGAAAAAACCCTTTTAGAGAGCATTTACAAAGTTAGGCATTTTCCTTCTTTTAATCACACTGCTGGAACGAGGAATCTGTTGCAGCTCTGCCCAGCGGCCCTCCCCGTGGCTGGCCTCGCACGCATGCCTACGTCCCCGTGTTCGCTTCAGAGCTCTTCTTTCTGGAGGTCACTTCTAGTAACAAACAAAAACAAAACACAAAGGAAGCACAGTCTCCCTGTAGCCACAGTCTCCCCCCTGGGCTGGCCAGATATTTTTGGATGAGAACATCGTCCCCCTCTCCAAAACGTGTTAGAGTTCACTGCCTGGGCTGGCCTCTCACCACAGAAATCCCCATTTCCTAACAGTGTGAGTCAGCCAAAGTGCTCTGTACCCTTCCCTGGTTTTGCATCACGCCACCAATTTGAAACTAAGCCTGTGATACAGCGCAGTACAGTCTGGAAAGCTTTACTGTCAGAAAGCTTCACCCAGGGCTCTTTATCAAACAAAAATGCTTGCTCTGCTTCAGTCTCGCAGCATCTCCTGCTATTGCACTGCTGTATCTCTACTGCCTGTCAGGCAGCAGCAGCAAAGGGGATTTAAAAAAGAAATTCCACATCTGCGGCTTCCATTGTCCAGTTCCCTTCCTGCTTCAGCGAGTACCGTAACTGCTGCAGGAAGAAAGAAAATAACCATTTCCTTTTCTTTGTTCTCCAACAGAAAAACAGGCTATTGAGCACGCTTGCAGTTATGGAGACGGAAACTCTGAGGTAACCAAATCAAATACCTTTCTTGAAATCGGGATAATAGAAGCATAGTGGCCTCATCTGGACACCTCGGGAACTAAATTTCTGAACAAAAATAGTCCTTTATCTGTTGGTGTCCTGGACTGGTTTTGTTCAAACACTTTTCAGTTCCATTTTCTCTGAGTTGCCTGCTGCCCTATCCTGCCCTATGCTGTGCTGAGAGGACGGAACAATTCCTTTGGGCCACTCTTAGGTAGACGGTCCAGTGAAACACTGACCTTTGTCGACAGGGCCTGGCAGAAAGCAGAAATGAATTTCATGTATGCAAGTTTGGCAGGGAAAAAAAACCCCAAACAAATCGGTGGGATTTACATGATGCAGTGTAGCTGATAATTGCTTTGTGGATTAAACAAAAATGTTAGTGTGCGGGGGAAATAATGACCCAAAACTTGCTGAAGAACTTTTTATGCTAACTAATATAATAAGAGAAACTGAACTGTTAGCAATGATAAAAAACTGGTACACTGACAAAAATGACAAGCTATATTTTTTGATGTTTTTTGACAATGCAAATGATTAGATGTCTTGTCTTTTTTTTTTTTTGAAAGAAGCAGGATTGTCAGCCCTGAAAAAAACTGTAAAATGCGTTCACAAAGACCTGGAATTTTAAAGTCTATTATCTATGGGCTCTTTTATTTGCCTGCAGGTTTGGAGTCTCTAGAAGGCACTTGGGAAACATTTTCAAGCTTTTCTCTGCAGCTGGGCAGGGGGGATGGAAAATTACATTGTTTTTAAATAGAAGTCGAGATCGCCACATAATGACTTTTCCGTAGGATTTTAGCTTTTAGTGAAATACCCAATAGCATCATGCTTTTAATGAAGCCATAGCCATCTTAACCCACTGAATTTAATTTTTTTCTTGCAAAACCAAATTCTGTCATTGTCTTTTAAATCCATGAGCATACAATAGATACCTATAGTTTCATCAGCATATATCTATAGATTTGTAATTGATTTTGAAGCAAATTTCATTTTCTCTGTGGAGTCAAAATCTTACATAGTTCTCTGGCTCAGCTTTATTAAAAAATGTATCAATATAACAAGGAACCATTTAAATCTTTAAGCATAGCCTTCTCTAAAATGCTGGGAAGTTCAACCCATACCCTTTTGGAAGAAATTTTCATTTTCATTCATTATCTAGGTGCTATAATAACCACCTGGCTAAATGAGGATGCAGAAAATACCTAACCCCTCCTATGACAGGAAGGATGCTTTGGCTAAAAAGGGTTAACTTGTTTCAAGTTCAGCAGAAAGCAACAGTCATGCTGGAGAAATGTTCACTACAAATACAACTGCAGCTACTGAACCATCTTCTCTTGTGCTGTTCCTTTCCTCTGAAGTAAATAAAAGGTTTTTAAAGTCGTCGGTGCCATGCAGACTGTCAAAGATATCCTCTGGTCTTAGTGCTAAGGAAGCAAATTCTGTAGGTTTTTAACTACTTTGTAGCGGTTTGTTGATCTTGCAGCTATTCTGAAATACTAAGTCAAATTTCAAAGGTAATTTGAGATTTATGAGATGTGACAAGAGACAGGAACAATTCTTAAGGCAATTTCACATTTCCTGTTAATTTGTTTTTAATTACAGTGCTGTTAACAGCTTTTAATGCCTGTGTGTCTCTGGAGCTTTTCTGGAATGTTTTATTAAGGTCCCATGTGGAGCTGCTGGATCGCCTGACCCATGAAGAATTGGACCTAGACGTGAATGACTGCCTGTGCAGGGGCTCATTTGACAAGAGTTTTGGCAAAGTTTTTCTGCAGACCTCTTGGCAGAAGACAAGCTCAAACTATCCATAGTATGGAAGAAAAAGAAAGAGGTTTGGTTTCATGTGTGCATGTAGACTAGAAATGACAGGCTCGATTCCTCCCCATGGCCAGTGGCCAGCAGCAACTCTCAAGTTACATGGAATTACAGGAAGTTTTATTTCTTTTACGCAAACTTGCAGTAGTATTTTGAAATTCCAGAAAATGCATAAATGATTGGTTGGTCAGCTCCTACTTCTGGACAATTTCCCTGTGTATACACAAGCCAAATAGCTGGTCTGTCTGGCTATATCAAATAGAGGCAACCCACGATCCTGCACTGTGGTATCACCTGTGTCCTCTGGGGCACTGGTTCATCCTGTGCCCATGATAGTTCTCCCAGGCACCACTAGAAATGGCTTGCCTTAGGTGCTTGCCCACTCCTCTGCAGGGAAAGGAGAGTCTAGCACATGGACATGCTGTAGGGCAAACCACCGTCCTGCAGGAGTACACCAAGGGCCCTGTCCTGTTTTATTTAGTCATATGCACACAGTCTCTGTGTCTCAGCCTTCTCTTCCTCTTATGGCCAGTGTGGTGACAGATTTCACACCATTTATAAACATATTTGAAGTCATTACTTGGAGGATACCATTGCAGTATAGAAAGCATTCACTGTTCTATTATTCATCACTACATTAATGAACAGTCACATCTACATTCATAAACACCCATAAAATAGCCTGTACCTGCCTGTTAGCAATATGGATGTTTGCTAAATGCTACTTGTGGTCTGCGGCTTTCCGAATCAAATTGAAAAAAAAGTTGGAACATTCTCCAAACTGGATGAAGTAGCTCTTAGTATAACTGCTGCCACATCACCTCTGCCACAGGTACTCTTTTTCACAGAGCTCTTGAAGGTGATTTTGTTACATTTTGAATGCATCATAAGAAAGAAAACAGCAGCTCTTGGAAAGTAGAAGACAGAGGCTGAATTCTCCTTGCCTAATTCTAATCTGGTCTAAAAAGAGGTGTTTCTTGGCCTGTCTCATAGAAGGAGTCAGATCATCTAAGTGTCCATCACATGTCTGCTCAGTTGGCCTTCATGCAGAACGCATCAATACTTCCTTTCTTTCTGTTTTTCTTTTGGACTGCAACTCCTCCCAGACTCATTTCAGTGCCTGGAGCAGATTCAGTTCAGCTGCCTGTGGTGTACAGCCCCCAGCTCTCTGAAGCATCCTGTGACCAGGGATATTCCTTCTGGGATGAGGGAATATCCCCACCTCTCCTAAAGCTGTTGCTCAAATTAGCAGGGTTTTCTTAAACATCCGTGGGTGAGAGAGAGTCCAAAAATAAGCATGAATAATATGGTCTGCTGGCAGAACTCCCAGTCCCTCCTCCAAAGACTGTTTAAGCATTTTACATTTAATGGGTCACTGTAATTACTTTTCTGGAATCTGAAAATCCATGCTCTGTTCTGGAAATAAAAGGCAGAGATGACCCTGAGAGTCCTGAGCAGAGAGAAGCATTTCCATGGGGTCCTAAGTGTAGTACCTGTAGTTTAGAGACAGATGGGATTTAAGCTAGACCATTAATTCAGCATTATCTAGTAAGAGTCTTACAGACTCTCGCTGCTCAATCTGCCAATATGCTGATTTTGATAGAGTGTTTTTAAAATAAGTAATTGTCTCCAGGCATTGTTAATGTCATTGTGTCTGTGTCCTGGCTCCATGGGGTTCTGCATGCCACAGCATAAAGACCAGGCGACTGAACGTTATGTATTACAAAGTTCATTGCTGCTGTGCAAATACCCGTTTCTTTATTCTAATTGTTTAAGTGTGTTTGAAAATGCTGTCGCATCATAAAGTCTTAAGGGACAAAGCCAGAGGGAAGTTATAAACTTATTTTAGAAATAAAATCAAACACCAAATGATCCAGTTTTTCATGCCTGATTCTGTGTTTAAAATAAATGCATGCTTCTCCAACTGAAAGCACAAGCCCTTTTTATCTTAGCCCTCATCAAATTTGGCAAATCAGTACTGCAAATCAATGCGACCCAGTGTGAAGGGGGTTAGGTATTTCCATCTAGAGACCATTACAATAATGATTGCAAAAAAGAACTTAGGAAGTAATTCAATCAAAGCTGCTGTGGAGCCTTAATCCCAGATCCATGACTCTTACAAAAATTTTACTGATACAAGAAGAAACTCTGCATTTACCTTCATATGCCTGATAAATGATAAAACAGAATCTAATTAAAACTCCCTAAAACACATACTGGTGTCTCAGTTTGGGATTTATCAGAGACATTATCAGAAGAAAGGGCAGACATCCCTCTAGACATTTGAAGACTCAATGCTGACAATTAATAGCTTGACTTTTACATTTCCAAGCTCTAACTTAAGGAAACTTATCAAATGCTTAGCTTCAAAGAGCTTGAATGAACAAATAAAACTTCTCAAGCGATGCATCTAGTATTATTAGTATGACAACGATTTTTGAAATCCTATGAAATAATATGAGTCACTGTATGGTCAAACAAAGGCTTGTGAGATCTGAGTCAAGTTGCGGTTAAGGGGAGCTAAGGGTAATTGCACAGACCACAGCCCGGAGGCAGAAGATACAGCCCAGTAGGTGAAAAAAGCACATGAAAAACAACTTGCATTAAAAAATTACCTTAAAAATAATAAAATAGAGCAAATCAAATGGAAAACAAGATCTTTGAGCTCAAGTGCAGGCAAAAGAAAAAAGAAAGGAGAAGAAAGACCCACCCATAATCGTCATCTCTCTTATTTTACAACCTTCTAATGAGCAACTTCCCAATAGAGAGAATCAAACATGAATCTGTTCTGTACCTGAACATCATAGCACTTATTGGACTGTGGGAAGACAGGATATTGTAGTTATTGATTCCACCTGAGGTGGAACAACAGCACATTCAGCAGTTGTGGAAGTAAGGGGAAGGTGAGCACTGATGCTCTGGTGTGTGGCCAGGTCAGCTAACAAGATGACAAGCTTTTTTGAAAAAGCGAAAAATTATGTGTGGCTCGAAAGGAACGCAAATGGCAATACAGAAATTTAAGAATGACATTAAAAGAGGAGGTTGGATTGGGGTGAGCAGCGCAAGGGTTTGGATTTATTTTTAATCTTATCTTTCTGGACCAGGGAAGATGACAAGCGATATTTGCAGAGAATTTGAAACAACAGTGCCAGCCTGTGCATTTGTCATGAAAATTACACACAGAGCTCAATAAACTGATGAAAGGCATCCTATGATATGGTTGCCTGTGAGATCTGGAGACTAGACCTGGTGACCCATATTGTCTCTTCCCATGCTATGGTCTTAAATCTGACCTCCTGTCCTGCTGTCTTAACTCCCCTAAATGTGCAAAATTCAGGAGCCTCGGTTCACAGGCCACTGCATTCACATTATCTTTGGTGCTGATCCACACATTTTCTGCCTCACTGCATTTCACTTTTAGTTTATTGGATTTGAACAAATGTAGGCAATCAGAGGAAAACGCAATTATAACAAAGTTGCAGCCAGTTGTTTTCCAAGTGATAAGAAATCTTATCTGTAGCCAGGACTGGGTGAAGACATAAACTGGGCTGGTGGGGTCAGAGCAACGTGCTGGCAGATGCTAGCAGAGGGTTATAGTCTGTTTCCCTCCCTTATCCATGGAAATGGATTCAAGTTTTCCAACTAATGAACTTTGCTAAGCCATTTCATGAGTCCAGGCTATTTGCGTTACAAATGTCTTAATTGAGTCAGTCTGGTAATTGAAAAATGAATAAACATGCACAATCTTCATGAGGTATATTTAACTAGCAGCCTGGAAAACACCAGTGCTCTATGGGTTTAGACAAACAACATTTAAGGAATATAAATTTTGGCAGCTTCACTTTAAAATCCACTGGTGGAATGGAGCAGCAGGAAAAATATTTCTTAGTATGCTGTTTTTACCTTCCCCTCAGATGATGGTGTCACGATACTGGAGTAATACTGGAGTAATATATGGTGACAAAGGAATAGTGATATTCCCCCACTGATAAGGCAGAGTGAACATTTGTCTGCAGCCACCTGTTCTTGAACTTCTCTAACTGCACTTTTTCACTGTCTCACTCTGGAGCAAACTATGTGCAATACAAGCGGAAAAGAGCTAAGTGCTCTTCCTTGGGTGGAAACCAATATGGAAATACCAAACATTGTCTGCTACCTGACATAAATAGTCATCTAAAAATATACCATCTTCCCCCCAAACCCTCACTTTACATCATAAATGAAGCATAAGCAGACCCTAGAAAGATTGAAACAGAATGTCTACTGAATTTATGATTAATAAGCATGTCAAGTTTTATAACAGCATCCTTATGTGGACACAGCTAATGGCCTTAACATTGCTTCCAGAATCAAAATTGAATGGTTGAGCAGATTTAGCCTCAGGAAGGCCCACGGTGATAAGGGAACCATCAGAGAAAATAGGTGTACGCATTTTTCAACCTGTCAAGTGAAAAAAATTGCAGATGATGATAAGTCAAGGATATGCCCTCTCATATGTGAGTTGTACGAATGTTTGTGCTGAACAAGGCTGCCTCCTAAACAAGAGGTGAATGTTAGCAACAGAAAGCTGCATGATTATCCCGTAAATTACACTCACCCAAGAGCAATAATTACTCTGAATCAGCATTTTAACAGGGAGGGAGCTGTTTTGTGCTGCTCAGAGCTGTTGTAAATTGCTAACCCTGTAAGAAGAGGAGGAAGAAAGAAGCACATGGGTAGGCACGGCAAAAAGGGCCCACAAATTTGGATAGACCAACACATAGATTTAAGAATTATGTAGATTTTTTTGGGGGAGGGTTTCACCTCCCAGTGTTATCAAAGGCTCTAGAAAGGCTCTCAGGCCCCAGGGACTGAGCCAGGCTGTAGGTGCTGAGTATTAGGAAACTGTAAACTGGAAGACAGCCTAAGGACCTGCCAATCTGATGTAAATTTGCCTTCCTCCGAGGCTCCTACTGCTACCCTGCTGCTGACAACAGGACTGAAGGGAGTGTGCAGCAGCCAGGTCTCATACAGAAAGACCCAGATGCCGAACATATTTTTTTTTTCGTCTTTCTAATTAGCAAAACAATGTGTACAAATATGGGTAAAATAGAAAGCACTGGACATGGCATGTTGTCTTTTATAATTGATAACTGCTGATGTTCTCCTGGATCTGTCTTCTGGTAAGGACAATAATCAACTAGTTAGAGATATTATTTGTGTCAGCCCAAACTCTCCCCAGTAAACCTCATAAACAAATCTTAGCTATTACTATAATGCTTACATGCTTTATTAGTTTTCAGATAAATGCTTTGAATAAAAAAAAAATGCTATAAAGGTAGAAGTAATAAATTAAGGGGAATTCTCCATTAGCAGCAGTATACAACCATAACATGTCCTTGCAGAAGTGGTATCCAGATAACTTGTTGAACTATCCGGGCAATCATTGCCTTGATAGCATTGGAAGAGGGACTGTCATTTGAGTTGTCTGTGTGCAGCATATAACATCTGCTGCAAAAATGATAACTAATTTTGTAAGAGATTCCGTTGCTATGTAGTAAGCACAGCTCTGCACCACTGATTTGTGAGAATATCAGCTGTGATAGACTAACAGTCTCTCTCTCATTTCACAGCCCAGCAAACTTTTTTCCCCACTTTGCTCTTATTAGGAAAGCCTTGCTGGTTCCCTCTGTGTTTTTAACACAGGATCGACCAGAGGCATCCAACAGCGCTACAGAGGCAGTTCTTTCCTAACTAGCTTCTCAAGGGTGGTTGTACTCTTTCATGCAAGCAGGTCTATATTTCTTCCACTATGGTATGTACAGCTTGTAGGAAGTATTAATTTTTACTATTACAGCTAAAAAAAGGAAATGGGATTAGGCAAGACACTGCAGCAATAATCCCCAGGCTCCTCCTGATGTGCTCCACGGTGAGTCCTTCTCAAGCCACCCATGACCATAATTTCCACTGCACAGCTCAGCTGAGGCATAAGCTTTGGAGCACCGCATTTGCAATGGCAGACCTCCCGTTCCTGCTCTGTGCTGACTTGAAGGCAAGGGTGGCCCCTGATGAAGACTTACTTCCTGAGGCATTTAGGCAATTTGGGGGGGCTTCTGATACAAGTGCAGACAGATGAGCTTTGTTTCAGACATGAAGGATACAGTGATATAGTGAAAAAAAGTTTTTTAAAAAATAAATGTAGTGCTAAGTATTACTATGACCTCTGGTTATATTTCTTTGTAGGTGGCCACTATTTTCATAAGGTATAGAGCTACACTGTATATTTCCAGCATGATTATTAAAATTCTTATGTTCTAGAATTAAATAACATTTTTATGCCATCCATTGCATTTAGATAATTTGAGAACACCTGTGACTGTGTGAAGGTATTTTGTATTCAGGGGCATTAACCAGACAAAAATATTTTCTAAACAAGTGGCCAAATTCAGAATCAATGTCAGTCAATGTTCTTTATTTTGGAAGCCACACCTGTTAATTCTCACCTAGAATGTGACCCTCTGGCTTTGCATCTTAAACATTCAGACCTATCTCAATGTCAAAAATGGGGGAACTTTCTTACAGACTCTTACAATCACCTCATTGCTTCCCTTCCATACTTCTGATACTAGAAAGACCTCTGTCTACTGATTAATAGAAAACTATGCCTGAACAGCTAATTTCTTTTTATTTTAACTCTGTTGACATTTTAGCAGGAAATAACTGTACAACATCCATTGAATTTGTTCAGTTGTTGTGGCAGTGAAGACAGAAATGTGTGAGTCTACATCTTCATTGAATAGAGATTTGCACACACTGCTGAAGTTATTAAGTGTACATGATGTAATTTATTAACTGAAAGCCCATTAGTTCCTGACAAAAGCTAGGAAAAGGAGTCACAGTATAAAAATTTAAAGTATTAATTCAAAGACTTTTAAGGAACATGGAGATGACACTGGAGTATAGGAACCAGGCTTTGTGTAAGGCTTGGCATTGCAAGGTTTATTAGTGAGATTTCTCCTCTCTAAACCACTGAGCATCCTAGTAGAGCATTGTCATGGTTTAACCCCAGCCAGCCAGCAACTAAGCACCGCGCAGCTGCTCGCTTACTTCCCCCCTCAGCAGGATGGGGCAGAGACTCGGAAAAAAAAGTAAAACTCACGGGTTGAGATAAAAACAATATAATAGGACAGAAAAGGGAGAAAATAATAATAATGGTAATAATAATAGTAGTAATAATAATAAAAGAATTAGAATATACAAAACAAGTGATACACAATGCAATTGCTCACCACTTGCTGATTGATGCCCAGTTAGTTCCCGAGCAGTGATCCCCTCCCAGGCCAACTCCCCCCAGTTTATATACTGGACATGACATTACATGGTATGGAATAACCCGTTGGCCAGTTTGGGTCAGCTGTCCTGGCTGTGTCCCCTCCCAACTTCTTGTGCCCTTCCAGGCTTCTTGCTGGCTGGGCATGAGAAGCTGAAAAGTCCTTGACTTAGTCTAAATACTACTTAGCAACAACTAAAAACATCAGTGTGTTATCAACATTCTTCTCATACTAAATCCAAAACATAACACTATACCAGCTACTAGAAAGAAAATTAACTCCATCCCAGCCAAAACCAGGACAAGCATAAGGGAACCATTGAAATACATCATCAATTATATAAGAATAGGTACTTAAATACACCAAAACATATGTGCCATTCAGTAGTTGTGATTTTTCTGATTGCCTCAAATGATGATGTGATTAAAATATGCCAGTGATATTTCAGGAAATATTAAAATTCTGCTTGCATTCAGATTAGAAAAAATAAGACTTGAAGCCAGTTACAATACTGTGGCATGTTGTCACAATCTCTTTTTCTTCAGAGAGATGTTGAAACTGGGATCTTTAACATCACTAAGTGGCTTACAGCATTGCCCACCATTGGCTTTTAGTGTGTTCTTTGCTCTTCCAGCTGGACTGGGACTGCCTAAGAAGCATGGCCACATGCCTATTTTTGAAAAGCTAAAAAGCCACGACCTGTGCTTACTTTCCTGTTTGCAAAACAGGTGATGCCATTCAGAAACATACGCAGAAATAAAACGTTCATCTCTCTGCAAATGAAAGGTGTTGAGCAGGTGTGCTCTGGCCAGAGAGGGGCATTCAGCTCCACAAGCAGCATCTCACCTGCCTTTAAATCATGTCTCGATTACAGCCACCTCTTCCTCCTCTGCCTCTGGAGGTGAAGAAGGCAAAGTCTGGGCAGAGAGACACCAGGCTGCGCAGACATGCTCTGCCCAGGGGCACAGATGTGGTTGGGAACCTGGTAGCTGGGAGCAGAGCCATTGGATGACAGCCATTTGTGACCTAGAGCCTTTATTTTGGAGGCGTTACTCCTGGTTTAGCTGTGCAGCTCTCGGTTTACATGCCCTGTATCCATGTCACACTGGTGGATCCCATTTTGGTTTTAAACCAGGTGCATTTCTGCATCTCCAGCATTTCTGCATGAGGAGTTTACATGGTGTATGGCTACCACTATCTGGTACACTAATCTGCTTATCAAGTCACTGGCTGTTTTCTACCTCCGCCTTGGGAAATTTTGTCCATACAGTAGAAATTTGGGACATTCGCTCTTCAGAGAACAGGGGGAATCATGACAGCAGAAATAGAAGTGTTCCGAACCCATTGCCTCACAGTGCCTCAGTCCTGATTCAGAAAGATCACCTTTAGAGATAAAAGGATAATTCAATCATAATTTAGTTTCTCTTCCTCTCAGACTCCCAGCTAGGAATGATTTATTGAAAATTGTCATGATAGCTGTTATGTTTCAGACACTCTGGGAAAGGCTCTTTCATAACATGTAGCCAATTCGCATGGGCACAAAAATGAACTTTATTTTAAAGACAGGTGTTTTAAAATATGTATTAGAGAAAAAAAAGACATCTGAATTTAAACTGAATAGCTATTAGATTCCCTAGTTAGCATTTTTTAGTAACAATTGCTTATTAATTATTTACTGCTAGCAAAAGATTTGATCTCAAGCAAATTCTTTGGATTTTGTTGGCTTTGCTGCTGCAAAGCCTGGCACATGGTAATTCCAAATTCCAGGCTCAGTTATTCACTTTTTTTTTTCTGTGGTAAAGTTAAAACTGACTTCAGTGAGAGATTTACTTCAGGAAGGGATGTTGAATTTATTATTTTGTCACTATTACACAATATTACACAAAATATATAAAAGTAAAACCTGTTACCTTGGCGATGCAATTAAACCCATGAACTTTCAAGGCATCCTACTCGTCAAATGCAAATAAGCTAGTTTAATATGGTGCCAGGATGAACTCAATATCAGAAATTTTGAGGGAATAAAAGGCTCCACGAAAGTTGTTTTTTTTCATTTTTCAAACAGATGAGGCTAATGTGGCATTTCGATGAAGCAAAGATAGATACTCTTTCCTTAAATGCAGTGAAATTCTGTAGCCGAGAAGTACCCATTGTACTCGCATTCATTTTCAACCTTGCCTATGAGCTCCTGCACCCACCCACACCTCTGCAACCTTCTCTGGACTCTGCTTCTTACAGAAATGCCACCAGGGGAACAGTGTGTGGAATAAGCCTGATGATACCGTCAATCTTCAGGCACTATACACATGATGAGGACATTCATGCAGCCAATAAACATAAGGCAGGTGAAAAATAAGGCATAATACTCATGCTTTATGAAATAAGCTAATTAATGCTAAACTGTTCAGGAGCAGGAAAACTCCCCTACAGACAGCCTGTCTCATCATTTTTTCCATCAGAGTGACTGTTTTGTCTGCCCGAAGCATCCAGAGCTGGCCAGCCTCCCACCGGGTACCGTTAGCCCCAAGCCCCAGTCTGCAGCGACCAGGAGCAGGGTCGATGTACAACTGAACCTGGGTTTTCTGATTTGTTTTGTGAAAGGTGTGAAAAATGCAAAAAGTTACCAGCAAAGAGGAAGCTGGTGGGCTCTGCTTTGAGAATACAGGTTGCATTGATTTCATTAGCACGTTAAAGTGAGTGTTGCTAGGAAAGGAGTTAAACGTTTTGACTTGCAGTTTTACAGTGCCATCAAGTGGCTGTTCTAAATGACTGCAGAATAAAAATCAGAAAAACTTGGAGCTTACTGAAGAGTTCTAGCAAGGTTTTCAGATTTGAATGGAACAGAACATAGGTCTTAAAAGTGAAATTACATTAAATTGATTAACTGTAGTTTATATTTGTTGTTTTTAATAATTAGCTTTTTATTACAAGTATTTACTTTTCAATATGTTTTAAGTACTTCTCTACTTTTAAAACAAATGCATTATTTGTATTAGTATTAAAAAATTGATTAAAAACACAATTAAATATCCTGTAAGAACACAATCCACCAAGGCACAGCCTCATCACAAATAACTTAGCAGTGTCTGGAAATTGAACTGGTGCTAAAGAAAAATCATTAGGAAAGTCTTAACCTACATGTTAGTGATATGGTTTGGGATTTAAGGTTTATTTTTTTCCTGTAGGGTCTTGTGTTTGTGGCTTCACTGTCACGCCAATTAATTGAATTTTATCTGTTGTTTGTGTCATCAGTTTACAGACTTTATAGAGTACTTTGGGATTGTTATAATATAAAGTATTCACCAAAAAAATCACTGCAAACTCTGTGTGCTGACTTGTTTATAATTGGCTTGTTTTCAGTCACTCTTTGACAAAGCAACTTTCAATCTTCTGTAGTTCCTGATATTTTATCAAAAACCCTACAGCAATCATAGCTATTTTTCCTGTTCCTTGATAGCATTTATAAAAGAGGCCTTAGGGAAAAAAAAAAAAATTGCTTGCTTGTATTGCACATGTAATACCAGTCAGGTTTGTTTTTTTTTTTTTCCCCTTACTTTTACAAATGAGAAAAACTGAAAAAAAGAGAGAAACCAATGGCTTCGTGGGCAGCTCAATATGAGATACAAACATTATCTTCAGGCTGATGGTGCCTCTTACCAGAGATGTGCCTGTTCCTGGGAGTTTTTGCAGATAGGAAAGAATTTTAATTGCTGCTCGCAGGATGGCACCCCTGCCTGCTCCCTGCAGACGACCAGAAATGTGCAGGGAGGCATCCAGGAATGGTAAATACAGCACTGCAGTGTCACTGCAGATAACCATTGACTAAAGCTTGATAATTTCATTTGTTTAAACACAGGCATTTCTTGATTGAAGTCAAAGACGAGCTAGAGAGCTCACCTCCTAAGCTCTCTCCTCATCAAACTGATTGGCTTTCTGTTTCCTTCTCCAAAACAAACCTCTAGTTAGCAATGGAGTTCACACAGAAACACTACCTTAGTAAATACAGCCTGATGGTCCATCCATCACGTATATATTTACGTAGACCCAGTTGTCTCTTCTTGCTATGCAAGTCAGATTCTAAACATTTCCAGTGTCTCATGAATTTTTAATTATAATTCTTTTTAAAGTGGAGCTGATACCTTGCTGGATATTAAAAAATGTTAGACTGCTTCTTCACCTTCAAGATGAACATTTGTTTACATAGCACAAAAGAGACAGCAAATGCTACTGTCAGGCTCAGTAGCGTTTAACACTGACAATGCACTGTGGATAGCTACGTCAGTAGAAACGGAATCAGAAAATAAGTTCTAGTCAGTGCAATTTAACTTGACAGTAATTAAAATAAGTTTGCCCCATAAACTTTGTTCTTTTGCCCATATTTATTTATTTATGAATTAATAGGGCATCTGATTTCCCCTATTTTTGAAGTCAGGCTATACTTCCAAAACAACTTAAAGACTGATTCCATAACTACCGTAGTTAGTTCAATGTAAGTGTATTTAATTCAAAAATCATACACTTCAGATAATGCAGAGCTAATTTTAAAGATAAAATGTAAGTGCAAACTCGGTTTCCATTCTATATATTAATGGTAATGTTTGAGTAGCAGAGGATCTCTCTAAATAGCATGAGAAAGGTGAAGCACACAGATTTCCAGACTACATTGTCATTTTTTTATCCACTTGTGAAAATTCAGTTGAAATATATGTAAGGGTACCCATCAGGTAGTAGGAAGGCACATTCACCTGCTTTTATAGACAGGAAGAGTTAGTGCTGGTTTTGAAATGATGCTCCCCGAACCTTACATTAGGACCCTCCTACTGTTCCTCAAATTAGGAACATGACACAATTTTTTAGATTATTATTTTTTAAATGGCTTCTGGTTTCAGTCATAGGCAGGGCTAATTTCTTGAAAATTGGAAGTGATAAATTATTCAGTTTGCTGATAATGGCTTTCCAGATAGGTGTAAGGCACTTTCTTGCAATAGCAGGAATGGCAGTTAAGATTAAAAAATAGCTCGCATTATGCATATATTTCCTCCCACATTAATAAAGTTAAATTGCCTCTTGAATTAGATTCTATGGCAAATTTCTATAACAGAAGCTTAAAGCTGACATCAGATTCATGTTTAAATGTATAAATAAATGACTTCATTTTAAAAGCTACAGAAGACAACCGGGACTAAGGTCACATATTTAAGATCTTGGCTTTCATCTTCTGCTTTCTTGAAGTCTTGTTCCTTGCATTATCTCTAGATAGTTACAAAAAAAAAAGGTGATGAAACCTTGCTAATCTCACATCAAGATGCCTTCTTTTAACACAGATTTTTGCATACACAGGTATATGTCTCTGGGCAGCAAAATCTCAGCACTTGCTGTTAAAAGCTCAACCACAAGAACAACACTGACATCCTATGGATCTTTTCCCAACTACATATCAGAATACATTTGAGAAGAAATGCAAATTCACTGAAGAAAAGATCAGAGGGTATGATTAACTGATTAACTCCTATTTAACATTTTTTGCAAAATAATAAGGAAGCAAAAATTAGTCATAAACTTTAATCTACTCTCACAAATCAATTGTGGTTTAAAAGTATGAGCTAAATTATTTTATAAATTCTCATCCATTCAGAACTATCTGAGATGTTAGGAGCACAAATTAAATGCCATTCAGTTTGCACATCTCTGTGAGGGCCAAGTTATATTCTCTCCTTTTCCTAATACAAATTTGGAAGCGATGGTTTTGGATCCTTCAAGTCTTACAAATCCTTCGCACAGGTCCAAGATCAGTTCGGACATAATCAGTAAGATCTTTCCTGCTGCTAACACTTGTTCTTCATGTTATAGATGTCTGTCATGAACTTAATTGTGGCTGTTCTTTTGCCTGCATGGGTTGCTGGAACCTTCAAGCTCTTGCAAACAGTTTAATCAAAATGTAAGGAAAAGTCCCATGCCCAGACTGGGGACAGCATTATGGAAGGGTTGTTGCTGATTACCAGCAGTGATGGTATTGTATTCCCCATTGCTTATGGGTTCCATTTTTTCAACAAAAGAAAACTAATGTGAGTTCATTGCAATTTTTGGGGAGGAATATATTCACCATACCATATACCATCCAATCATTCCTGTTGGATAACAATTGCAATTTCCAGCCTGTGAGCTGTTCACAGAAAACATGCCGAGTCTTGCCTTCAACACCATTGATGCCAATGAGTCAATTCTCGCAGGAAACCAGCAGAAACCACTCAACAGTAAAACATCACCACTTACTTTGCAATGTGGAACCAGTGCAGCTCTATTAACCTATTTCCAAACCATGCCACCCTTTGCAGGCATGTCTTCCTGCTGCCCAGTATGTCTTGCTACCTGCATCTCCTGCTTTGGTAGCTATGAAAAGGCAAGAGTTACAAAGTGTCTTCACAGTCAGGTGCCTAGGCAGGGTCCAGGCATGTGATATATTTACCACAATATAATGAGATAGTTCCATATTTAATTTCAAAACAGGGCGTCTGGGGCCACTGTGCTGCTTGCATGGGGGCCTATCCAATGCTGCATTTTCAAAGCAGAGTTCCCAGGACGAAGAGATCTAAGAATTACTCACTATCTATATTCCTCTTCTTATTAGTATCTTATTATTAAAGCACTTTTATTACACTATTTGGTGTTGTGCCTTTCTTACTGAGATCGGGGAAGGACCCTGCACATTCCCCATGCAAGAACAGCCAGTGATGATGCTCCTGTGCTCTTCAAACTCCTGTGCACATCTCCTCCTTGGCAGGGTTTTCAGCCTCTTTGCTGCAGCTGCCCAGTGCCTTGTTCCCAGCAGCCTGGCAGGAGTTGGCTGGACCTGCTGCCTTTAGCACTGGGGCTAGATTATGGCTGGTAATAGAAGGTGGTGACTGGGTGTTCAGAGTCCCTTGAAAGCCTGGAGGGAAGGGTACAACTAAACCTAGGTGCTGCCAGTGTGAGGGACGTGGAGGTGCATGAAGGTAGGGGCGTGTATCAGGCATGGGCGATAGCCTGAGCATCAAAACCCCTCTGCATTATGGGACTTACTGTTCTGGGAGCAGAGTAGGAATTTACACAGTTTCCAGTTTTCTTTTTTCTGCTCCCTCTTTTTTGCATCTGGACTGTTTGCATGTGCTTCTCTCCAAAGCCAGCCCACCTCTCTGGTGAGCACTTAAATCCGGGCAACTCCTGAGGTCAGTGAAGCTCATACCATGAAGCAGGCAAGCCCTTGAGGGACCTTGCTCGCATCATGCCTTTTCTGGCCGGCCAGGAGGCATTCAATCCACCCATGCCTTTTCCACTGGCCTCTGACAGCTCTGTGTGGCCTCCTGGAGCAGCTGTTTCCCAGGTTTCTCTGAAACAGCAGAATTTCTTTCTTTAATCCTCATGGAAGCCTTTGTCATCTCAGAGCCAAATTATCGTAACATATATTTCAAGTTACAAGAAAGGGCAAAGACTTGTGCTGCCAAAGCAGAGTGTCAGGCTACTAGCCAAGGAACAGCAGGAGGAACCTGGGAGATGCCCTGGCCTGAACCTCTGTCCTTGGGTTGCACTTTCAGACCATCAAGCTGCAGAGGTGGTGTCTCTGTTGAGAGGAAGTTGTGGGCAGGCTGTGCTGTGAAGGGCCTTTCGCTTTGAATTTACTCCTCTCTTTGGTCTGTTGCAGCTCAGATTTATTAACCTCTGGACGTACTTCCCCGAGGGAGGGAGAAAAACACTTGAAGGGTTCTGGGGAACAACTGAAGAGTTATCTAAACCAGCTTTTAGTAGTGGCTGAATGCATATTAGAGGCAGACAGGCAGTTTACTGTATTGTTTTTTTTCCTCTGATTACGAGTGATTATTATTTCCAGAATGCTTTTTTAGAACACTTGCGTGGTGCTTATGAGATAACAAGGCAGAGAGGCAGAATGGATAACAAGCGTGTGCAAAAAAGCTCAACAATAACCAGCCCCAAATTAGAGACCCTTTGTTGTGCAGTACAGCTATTGATAAAAACCTTATTTAGCCATTAAATGTAGTCCTGGGTGGAATTATCGACTGGTTATATCAGTGTACCTCCTTCTGGAAACTATTCCAAATTCCCTACTCCAATTCCAGCAGATACTGCTTCAATGTTGCTCATGGTATAGAAATGCCTTGATAGGTGGTGAGCAGAAAGGATCATTGTGAGTGGGACGGGTGGTGAGGTAGGATGGTGAGACACGCAAGTTATTAAACGCCATGGATAAGGAAAAGCACAGCACAGCTGACAGCTATGAGTGCCCCCGCTGCCCTCCAGGGTCAGGAGGTGACCATGCTCCTGAGGGGCCTGAAGGGAACCTGCCATTAACACAATAGCTCTGCCTTAAGCACAGCAACACAGACAAAAGCTGAAAAAACATACTTGGTGTTCACTTGGAGTTTACTTAGGTGCAGGATTGCAGAGCGGCTCCATTCAGACTCTGTGTATTTGGGCTTTCTCCAGTTTGAATTCTCCCAAACCTCTGTTTTTGCCAAAGGCAATGTTTTCATCCATAGGTTGTTATCCACAGATGGATAGATTAACATATTCACTTTGTGCTACATCATCCTAAATATTAGGATTTTCCATTCCTTTGCAACTGAGACAGTAGTCCTTAAGGCAATTTTAATTCATGAAAATTGGTGAGAGAGAAAACAAGTTTTTAAGAAGTTTCCTATAACCACATCTCTGAGTATTTTCTGGGTATTTACAGATAACTTTTTTCTTGTCTTACTTAGCAAACTCTTTTTTTGTTTTATTTTGTAGTAAATTTTAATTAGCAAAACAAGTAAGTGTGAGGCATTCAGAAATTACCCTTCCTAAAGTTTGTGCCATCTCTGTCTTTCTTTCAAGTGAAGTTGGAGCAGTAGCAAATTAATTGTTTTACAATATAAAAGTGTCCTGTGCTATTTTAATTTGCAGTGCTACTATGTTAAACATCGATATAGTAGCGCTCAGAGTTTCAGTTTATGCAGATGGTTTTCAGGGACTGTATAAACATGCACAAAAGTGCAGTGCCCTAAAATGCTTTCATTCTTGCACATGTTTCTTGACTCATTCAAGATCTTACCTGCACCACAGCATTCCATTTTCTCATCAGATTAGTTTGTCAAAGACTAAGAAATTTCTAATCTTCAACTTGTAATACTTGATGCACTTGCTTGGTGTAAATGTGCAGCAGAGTTACACTTGCTTAAGAAGCTGAGATTCTCATCTAATGTCATAATCATTCAGAGCTCATTAGAAACCAAGGTTAGGAAAGAATTATATTCATAGTGCCATGTCTTGAACTGGGGATCATTCTGATTTCCTGGTCCTTTGTAATACCAGCAACGACCTGTGGAAAAAGGAATGATAGAAAACACAGTAATCCTCTTCCCCAAGAAGGTACTTACTCAAATGAAATTTGAGAAGAGTCAGTTTTCCTAGGGAATGATGATAATGGACACTGAACAATGGTGATGTAGTCCTGCAGACTAATTCAATGTATATATTTCAGTTACAAGTCGTATAGAGATGTTCAGTTAAACTATAATAGTTGAGTCAGATGATAAATTCCAGAGCTGGATCTCAATATACATTCTTTAGTTCTTGTGGAATATTCTGATGAGGATAAACGCATGTAATAAGAAACTGGCACATATCATTGCCTGGATGCAAGAGAGTACTCTTCAGCGTGCTGTAATTTGAAGAAACGGTTAAACTGATTATAAAGCTGTAAACTGGCAGGATTTTATGTTGCACAGATGCTCCCTCTTTCCCTTTCCTTTGTACTTGGCTCCCAACTGGTACTTGCGATGCTGCACAGAGGATTCCTTAACCCGACCTCTATGATTTTAGAACAAATGACACTTTGGCTCTTGAAATTTGTTGACTTTTCTCTCCACAGATGTTTTGCTTTCCTCCTCCTCGCCTGTCCTGAAATTTAAGAAGTTCCTGGTGTGAGCAAAGGATGGATCTGTTGGAAGGGACAGATGTGGAGTGTTATTTATTTGCAGGCTTTAAGGCCTTTGATAAGGTTTTGTGGCAGAAATTTTCTTTTTTTATCTCCTTGACCCACAGATTTTTCCTGTTTATGTTTTGAATATAAACATTGCTATGCCTTCTCAAGTATAACTCATAACTCTGAGTTATATGATAAGAAATAGCTTTATTTTATATAAAATATTTAAATTACTATTCTTTTCCTGAATTTCTTAACCCTGATGAATAAAACCAACCAGACAACCATGCTGAAGTCTGAACTCCATGAGCAGCTGCCCCCAATTTGAAGAACGCACTTGCAGTCTAACTCCGCTTATGCAACTCATACACATTATTGTACTTTGAAATATGGTTTTAAATGCAATACCATACAGAGCAGCACAATGTTCTCCTAAAAAATAAGCAGCGTGTGCTGTCAGTGGGGATTCGCATTTGAGAGACAGTATCTTTTGACTAAAATTCCCACATCTCAACCAACTTATTTTGGGCATGTGGTTCTTTTCCCAGGTAAATGTCTTTCCTTGCTGCAACTTACTTGAAATATTCATTAAGGAGTACTGTAGCTCTGCAACCTGACAAACATTAAAATAGGAAAGCCTAATGTGAATGAACTTCCCTGAAGTACTAACAAAAAGTCTCTATCTTGAGGAATTTCTACAACCAGTTTGTTGCATTTTATGCTAGTTTCAAGACATAGCTGATCATAAAAAAGTTGCAAAGACTTCCTACAGGACAAAAGTAGTCAACCTCTTAGTTTGCCAACTGAGGAGAGAACTCGTTTCATTTACAAAAATGGCTGATTTGCTGTGTTTACGTGGAGCAGAGGCCCGAAAAATACCAGCAAGGGCATGAAGTTTCAAAGTCGGGGATGACAGTTTTACAAGAAAAGCCTCAGCAGCTGAATTATTTTTTTAAACACATGAAAATACCTGCCGGATAGGAAAGCTGCATGCTGAATTAGCTTAGCAAGGCTTTCTCCCCCCTCCCCCCCGCACTTCTACCTTGTTATTTCGCATACTCACCTTTCCCTTCCCCCCCCTCCTGGCAAAAAGTCCCAGTTGAGTTATTGCAGGTCTCCAGAACTTTTTAGGCACCGGGGCCGGGCTCGCCGCATCACCCGCACCGCGCGGCCGGGGCTGCAAGCGCTTCGGCGGCGGTTTTGCGGGGACGGACCCGTGTGGTGCGGGGCGCGGGGTCCCGGCGCCTGTCAGGGTGAGCGCGCGCGTGTGAAGCGGTGTGTGTCACGGGGCGGGTGTGCGTGTGTGTGAGCGAGACCCCGGCGGTGCGGGCGCGGGCGCGGGGCGGGGCGGGGCGGGCGGGGGACGGCGGGAGAGCATATAAGGCGGGCGCGCACGGCGGGGCGGGTTAGCGTCCCTCCCGGCGGCGGCAGCGATGGGCAGCGGCGGGCAGCGGCGGCTGCTGGTGCTGCTGTTGGCGGCGGTGGCTTCGCCGCTCTGGGTAGCGGGGCAGGGCCAGCCCCGAGGTGAGCGCGGCGGGGGGTGCGCGGCTCTCGGGGCGCGGGGGTGCGCGCTGCGTGCGGGACAGGGCAGGGCAATGCAGTGCAGGGCAGGGCAACGCCTGCAGAGTTTGTTTGCAGGAGCCGGCGGCGTCCCGCGGCAGGCTTCGGCTCCCGCGGGGCTCGGGGAGCCTTGGCGGCGTGCCCCCAGGCCCCGCCGGGCAGAGCCGGTGCGGGGGGCCGTGCTGGGCTGCAAGGAGAACCCGCGGAAGGGGGGGGGGGGGGCGGGCGCGCCGCGGTCCGGCAGTGCTGTCCGCCTCGCTGCCACGCTCTTCCCCGCGCCCCCCCTCCTTTATCTCTCCTCTCGCCCCATCTTCGCGCTTTGCAGCCGCCCTCCCCCCCTTTCCTTGAGCCCTTTCTTCTCCCTCGGCGGCGGGGGCCACTCCGCCCGGCCGCCTCCGGGGCCGCCCACTCCCTTTGTGGGAGCCGAGAGACGCTGCGGAGCGGCAGAAACCCGGGGGAGGGGGCGGCCCCGGCGGCACGGCCGCTGCCCTGCTCCCTGGGGCGGGGGGGGGAGGGCTGGCGGGCGGCCCGGGCCGTCGCGGCGGAGCCCCCGGTGCAGCCCCTGCCCCGGCGGGAGACGGGGCCGGAGCCGGGCAGGGGCCGCAGCCCTGGGGGTCCCGCTCCGTGGGAGGGAGGGGAGCAGGCAGACCCGAGGGATGCCTCACGCTGTCGCTAATGTGAACCGGATGAAGCTCTGTTACACGGGGCGAGAGGGAATCAACACCGCTTCCCGGGAGCGAGGCAGAGGTAGCGTGAGGGTGCCATAGAGATAATGTACGAAAGTTTTCTTCTCTCTTTTTGCACGTGGGGCTGGCCGGTGCATTGCAGCAGGGATGCCGGAACGCCCTGCAGCGAGTTCTTGCTTTGCGAGTAACTTCATCACACGCATCCTCTTTGTTCAAAGTGCAGTAACTTGTGCTTTCCTAGTGAGCCTGAAGTTTGTGAGCGACAGCAGGTCACTCTCTGTTACTGGGTCAACAGCAGTTGACTCTCTGGCATGCTGGATTATGAGGGAAAGCACTGGTAGACCCCAGATGCGCTCACCTTTGGCTTGATTCAGCTCCTGGTGGCATCAACAGCAGCATTTCTACTGATCCCTACTCCCTGCACGTTAGTCCCCAGCCACATTAGGTCTCTATTAAAAAACAAAAAACGAGTATGGAAAATAGTTGGAAGGCATATGTTGTGCAGATGCACGACTTAGTTTTCTTTACAGTGAAGTGTGGTGTTCAAGATGGATATAGTGTGGGAGATGAGCATCTGGATGTTTTACGTGCTGCAGTAAAAGCAAGTGTGTTTATTAACATCATTATGTGTACAAAACTTCATCCTCTAGGTCAGGACAAAATCAAGCCCAAGTAAACTTCTGAGTCCGTACGTTTGTAAATAAATATGCTTCACCTTGGTTATGAAGATGCAGTCTTAGAAACAAATGAAAAGCCAGACAAAATGATGCAAAATTTACTTTTCACAATTTTTTTTGGTAAGGTACCGTCTTATGCACACCAAATAACCTTAATTCGCTAATAACTCCTATTTGAATGTGTATGTTAGCACAGAGTTTAAAAAGGTAGGAATTTTCATAAAGCTGGTCAAGTACAGGTTGCAAGAGTCCATACTCTTTTTTAATAGAAAATTGCAGTGGTCACAGTGCAGTAATCTGCTGCAGCTTTTACAAATAGTTTAGTGCTGATATTCCAGCTTTTATATAGCAGCTCATGTTGTTAGAGGCATCTTGGTAAAACGCATATTTTTATATCAGTGATCGAAGATACCAGTGTATTTGATTGCTCCTAAGCCACCACATTCTGGGGCTATTTAAATTCATAATTATATTTTTCTAGTTGAAAGATCAGGTCAGGAGACCATTCTTCCTATTAGATTGAGTTGATAGAATTTTTTTTTTTCTCAGCATGAGAGCACACATCATCCAAGGAAGCAGTGAGTATCAAACCCCCCTGGTGGATAACTGCCTTACAAAAACCGGAATTCAAGATAACTGATCCTAAAACAATGTGAAGAATGCAATGGAGATTAGAATAGCCATGTTGCTTTTGCAGAAGGTAAACAAGCTCAAACTTGTAAGCATCATGATGATGTAAAAATACAGTGTGTGGCAAGGCTAGAAAGATTTCTTGGAGCCATTGCAAGAGCATTGGAGAAGTTTGGGGGAAAAGTATCTTGGCATGCCCATGGAGAGTACCTTAGTAGAATTCTCGGCATTTCTTGGTTTTCTGCTTTTGTCCTGTCAGCAGATGAGGAAACTGTAGCATACGATGGTTGCAAGGGTCTGTCAGAAAGTGCTGAAGTCCAATATAAGAAAAAGCAACACGGAGTAGTAAAGTCATTGCTCTGAACAACTTTGAAGGTTAATGATTGGTTCTTTCAGCCTAAAGATTAATATCTACATACCTATAAATCTAATTGGTATTTTAATTGCAGGTGTTTTGTTAAAGTGTCCCCATCATGTTATAAAGTGGGGTTTGTATTTTCAGTTGAGTCTTTTGTGTCCAATAATGGAGTAACTCTTCATGAAGCACTAGTGTCTGGATCCACATGAGAGTTGTTTTACAACCTGAGAAGCAAATAGCCATTTTGGAGGCTTGTGTAGCAGCTTTGCTCTGCTGGAATGCATTCTTAAATAATACTGGAAGTAACAGAGATACAGGTCTACAAAGTAGAAAGGGAAATCAGTTAATGGTTTTGCACAGTATTGCCTATATTTCATAAATTTGTTTCTGCCAATGTCAGGTGATTTTTCTATAATTTAAAAAAAATCCTGCTACTGTAAATGTGCAGTAATGGTAACTTGCAGGGCTGTAGTTGTAAACTAAATGTGTTTTCAAGTGCTGATGCTCAGGGGATTGAATGGCCCCAGGAAGGTGCCTGGGGTGCTTCATCTGGGCAGAGCTGAACACAGGTATTTCTCATGCTTATCATCATTTGGGTTTCAAACCTACCTTGCCTCAAGAATCTGGTTTAGTAAGTATGCTTAGGCTGTGACTAATACACAACTTATTATGGTCAGCAACCACATTTTTTGCTGAAATGTAAATGATATGGTTTGCTTATAAATCAGATTGTTAGAGTGCTTGCCCAGGAAGTGAGAGATTTCTGTTAATCTCCTTAGTTTGAGATGGTTTGAACCCGCATCTCCAATTTCTGAATAGAGTGCCGTATTGCCAAGTTGCTGTGACAGGTAATGCAGGGGAGGGGGAGGCGTGTATGAAATCTCTCCAAACCTCTGTTTGAAACTGAGCTACTGTGCAGCCAAGGATTCAGTTTAATGGGTGCGGAAGGAGAATGGGCAACAAAAAAGCTGATGCTGTAGTTGGATCATTAGGGCATTCAAAGATGGAAGAAGAATCAAATCGCAAGCCCTTCTCTTTTTATTTACTTGTTGCAAGCAGCAATCAGGCATCCAAATTCAGGAGAAAAACTTTTTTTATTGTACTTCTGTCTGCTGTTTTTTTTTTTTTTAACTGGGTCAGTCAAGCCTGGCACCACTCAGTGGGATGACTGCATCCCACTTAATGGATAAGAACCTTTTGGTGTCTAATTCAGGATGGTGAGTTCCACCTCAGAGGTGACATGCTTTAATTGTAGGTGTGACAGCATTTGGCAGGAAGATACTTCAGTCTCTTTGGTTTTTTTTTTTAGATCTGGCCTTTAGTCTACGAGCCTAGATGGGTAGATGTTAACTCTTAGTTGCCTTGCTACAGCCTCATGCATTCGAAGGTGTTTTGTGCATTGGTATAGTTTCATGTGACACTTTTGAAACTGAGAGCCAGACTTCCAGAATGTACTTGAATGACCATAAAACTCTGAAGAAAGTCTTATACTTTCAAGATGAGCCAGATATTGCATTCCCAAATGCTTTCTGTTGGAGATGAAAAAAATGTCATAGGTAATTTGCCATATTACATCATAGGTTGGTGATGCTAATGGCTTGAACAGAGCTTATTTCCATCTGTCTTAAATACCAGATTTTTCATGAAATCTGCAATGGAGTTAAGTGATATGGGAAATGGGAAGGTTTCTATCCCCTGCAAAGTTTGTCTTTATTTTTAAATATTTTCCTTTAACATTTTTGCTGTGCTTCCACTGGTATGACTATTGTTACCTGATAAGAGAACACTAAAAGAAACCTAAAGTCCCTTGAGACTTGTAGAAAACTTAGAGGTGGTGCCGTTTGCAACTTGCAGTGTGAGGCAGGAGACTGATGAGCTAAGAAAATGATAGGAGTCTGAGGCATAATCACTTAACATTGTGGTAAGCTGAAAACTTTAATTTTTGGCAAAATTGGGCAGAATGGTATACTTGGCTTAAGTTCCCCCTTTTTCCCTGGGGTGGAAACCTCATTTACGGTGTACCTATACACCCCTTGTGTCTTCATGCAGGTTAGGTAGCAGGGCCACAAGATACTTATTAACTGTCCACGCCCTATTTAACTTGTTAGATTATGTGATAAGTCACGTGTCCACACACAAAGGAGCACAGAGGAACAAGATGGGGCAACCCCAATAAGGAGCCAGAGAAAGGAGCCCCTGCCAGGGCTGTCCCGTGACAGCCATCACTGAGTTATGGGAGCAGATCTCCAGAGCTTATGGGGGGTGGTGGTGGGTGGCTGTGTGTGGGGGGTGTGTGTGTGGGGTTGGTGGTGGCTGTCTGCAGGGGTATGGGACTCGTTATGGGATGCAGGAGAAGAACATTCTGGGATTGCACAAGACTTATTTTGCGATGAGCAGAGGAAGGGCCAAAGATGGGGGGGGTGGTTCAGGAATGAACAAGTATGGGGGGGCAGGGGTGAGAGGGGTAAGATGTTAAAGGAGGCCAGTTGGCTGTAAACCGGTTGCAGGCCAGTATGCTCATCCTGTAATGATGTACCGCATGTCCTGACTTTCTGTTAAGCTGTTTCTAACTGTTCTCCTGGGTGAGGGAGTCTGTGCTGTGTGCATGGAGATAAAAGTCCCAGTCAATGGAGAGGGGACCGTGAGTCACAGGGGCCTGCATGTCTCAGGTGCCCGTGGCTGGAGAGACCGGAGTGTGTATGTATTGTGTGTGTCAGTGTGTGATCGCCAGCAAACGTCAAGCCAGACCAGCCAGCCAGCCAGCAGGATGGGAGGTTTGGGAGCCAGGTATCAAATCAGCCATAATTTTGGGATGGATACTGGAGACACCAGAGGGTCTGCAAGTTGGCTAATGAAGGGAGCAGGAGATCCAAGGCAACTACTGGGTAGACTGTGGGGTCTAGGGGCCAGCCAAGAGACCTGTCTGCATGCACGTGTGTCTGTGTCAGGCAGCTGGTGACGAGAAGATCCAAGGCCAGCTAGGAGGTAGGCTGAGCATCTTGGCCAGTAACTGGAGGGATCCATAGTGGGTGTGTGTTGGGTGTGATGGGGGGTGGTGGTGTGTGTGCAAGGCAGTCTGTGGATCAGTGGCTGGAGTGGGGCTTTGGGCCTCAGGGGCTCATGTGCCCAGGTGCCAGCAACAGGGGAGACCTGGGGCCCTGGGGGAAGGGGGTGGTGGCAGTTACTGGATAGACCAAGTGTCAAAGACCAGCTACTGCAGGAATCCACATTGCGTATGTATCTGTATATGAATATGTAGTTTCTACTTAAGGTCTTTCTCCCTGATCAGCTGGAGCAGGGAACAGGATGAGACTATTGGTGGTTGTTGCATTTGTGTGTTTCTGTCTTTGTTGATCTATGTGGCTGGCCACATATATATGCATATATGTGTTGCATTGTGTGTGTGGCTATGTATGTGCCTGTTGGGAATGTATGCTCAGCTTTACTACTGACTGGACCTGGGAACATGGAGCTGCAGCAGCTGCCTCTTGGGCTGCAGGACTTGGCACACCCCAGCAAAACTGTAGAAGAGCAGATGTAATTCTGGAGTTCTGGGCTTTTTTTTTTCTCTGACACAGTTTGGCTGTTGTGGCCTTAGTGTAATGGATTTTGTTCTCTAAAAAAGTCAATTTTAGATGACCTGTCTATGAAGTCATCTCAAACATAGGCCACATTGCATGTCCCCAGGAATGCTGACTTTGTGGGTACTGTTGCGTTAAAATGATAAGGTTCCCTAAATTCATAATAAGCAGCACAAATATATTTTGAAACCTTTATTAAATAGAAATGGGGCTTGGTCATATTAAAAGGAATTTGTAGTGTAAAAGAGTAATGTAAAAGGTAATGGATCTCAACTAGGTGCAAATTTTGCTGATTGACGTCTGACTTGAGGATGGGAGAGAGGAAGAAAGAACCATGAGAAATTTCAGTTTTTCTCATGGTCTGCAAAAAACACCTTGGACATTCTGTGGGGAAAATGTTGCGCTTGACCTTGATTTGAAAGTCCTAAATTTAAAATCTGCTTTGTGTTTTTCCCTCACTTATTTTAAAAGAAAGCCAGCACCAACAAGCCACAGGCTATTTCTTATTTTCTCAGAGTACAAAGGTGACAGAAAAATCCCATGAAAGCATTCGAAGTAGACTGAAGATTAAGATAAAAAAATATTTGTCTGTCATAAATATTTTCTCCATTCCCTGAGGGCTTAGAAAATGCATCTCTGGAAATGCAGGACTATCAGTGTGTGTTGATCAGTTGTTGGTATTTACAGCAGTCTCACACAGGATCTTCAGGTGGGGTTTGCTGCCTTCTCCTATGACTATTTTTTTTGTCCTCCAGGCAACCCTTCCTGACCAAACAGGAATAGTGTGTTGAAGTTTTGCAAGATGAAATTGGTTAGCTCGGCTTGCAGGAATTGTGATTTGTTAGTTGGCATAAACTGTAGATGGAGATCAATCAAACTTCCCATTTATATATGTTTTTAGGTACTTAAGTGATATCTCAGAGGCTGTGTACAGTGCCTCTGGGCACTAGGATATGGGTACAGCAGCTCTCTGGCTTTGAGGTTTGAGGTGAGTGCTTCATTTGCTTGTGGGTCAGAGCAAAACAAGGTTAGGTATATCTGTGTTCATTCTTTTTTAGTTACTTCTGCTATTTAAGGACTTTATTTTAATGATTTCTCAATCATTCTGTGGTTTTTTTTTGGGGGGGGGGGGGGAAGTGCTTTTGCCCTGAGATGTGATTATTTTATACCCATTTTTGGGTATTAAAAGCTGTATACATCATAATTTTACAGGAAAACTGGAAGATTTATTTTGTATTTACAGTGGATATAAATAACACTTTAAAAATCAGAAAGCATAGAAGTATAAGACTATAAAAATGCTATCAAAGTATAAACCTTCAATATTGTTATTACAAAGATATATAGATGTGCATAATTTAGACTTCCCCTCCTGATGTGAAACAGCAGTTACGATTCCCAAGAAGTTTTCCCTTGTGTTCCTGGCAGAGCAAAACAAACTTATAGGATGCTTTGGTTTTACCCAAAATCCTGATTTTTTTTTTTTAAAGTCTCCCTGGAAAATGACTACTGCTCTGATGGCCATGTGAGCTCAGAGGGCTATTGAAAGGGAGGGGTGATGCATGGCAGGCAGTCTCACCCACTGCCCTTTCCACAAGTGGTCCAACCTTGCAGGCTGTGTGAAGCAGCTGCTAATGTGGGTTGATGGATTGAGTTGGTTTGTCTTGTCTTTTCTGGGCTTTTCCTATCAGGCAAGGCTGTGAAGATCCCACTGCTGCTTTGTGTAGGCAGAGTAGATTTCAGCCTTTAGCAATTCCTTCTGTTTTATCATCTTTAACTTGTTAGCTTTTGATTTTTTTTAACTGTCACTTAATACAATAACGACTCTGTCAGAGATATTCCCTAACCAATTCTTTTCAAGTTTCAGATTTGAAAGTTGTTGTGCAAGCATAATATAATTCCTTTCTGTGAGCTCATTTATTGTGCTGTGAGATCCGGCCCTCCTCTTGGTTCCCGCATGAGAATAAAGGTTAAAAAGCTGTTTAAGAAATGGTTGTCTTGAAGTGGAAACTTTATTTTCCCCTTGGCTGTACCTGCATTTTTACTGCTGTTTTGCTCCAGAATGACCTTGAGGATAGGCCTATGTCCACTGCCTGCTTTATTGTATTTGTATAAGCTTTTATTTGCTGAAAGGCTGAGAGGACAGTGCAGAACCTGTATAGGTAATTTGAAACAACTTCTATAGTCTTGATTTGATTATTGGATTAGTATTTTTTTTCTTGTGGACTTGATGAAGCAAGAAGCTTTTAACAGCAAAATCCTAGCTCTTTACAAATCAGTGGCATAAATCATGCTGACTATAATAAACCTTGGAATTCAACCATTGAGCATAAATGCAAACTGGAGCTAGCACTGATGCTCGCTTAGATTAGTATTGATAGTTTTTATTCAGTTTTCTGGAAGCACAACTGGCATTTTGCCTTCTGTCACAAAACTCATCTGATCAAAGTAGTGCATGAAGAAATGTTTGTGTGGGAAGGAGAGGAAAAAACCCAGTAGCGACTGGTACTTGCAATGCAGTTTGTGGCCGAATGCCACCCTTCCAGGGAGGACTGGAGCTGGGGTCCAAGTTGTCCCTCATTTTGTTTACATGGGTGCCAGCAGAATGAGCTTTGCAGCCACGGCACAAGGTAGTAGGCAAGCTAGGTGCCTGGGATGATGGCAGGCTGGGGACCTTGGCTGCACCTGGTGTTCCTCCACCACTCCCTACCCAGGGCAGAGCTGCTGCCAGGCTGGATGGAGCCTGGCCAGTCTCCACTGACTTCTCAGGGTTATTCCAGATGCATCCAGGAGCATCTAGACAGTGAGTGAACTGATGAGAGTCTAGCACAATCAGTAGGCCTGTTCTTGAAAAAACAATCATAGTATGGTTTGGGTTGGAAGAGACCTTAAAGATGATATAGTTCCAACTCCCCTCCTATGGGCAGGGACACCTTCCACCAGACGAGGTTGCTCAAAGCCCCATCTGACCTGGCCTTGAATGCTTCCAGGGAGGGGGCATCCACAACTTCTCTGGGCAACCTGTTCCAGTGTCTCCCCTCCCTCAAATTATGCCTTCCCTGTTTCTGGCTATTGCTTTACAGAAGTGAGAAAACCCAGCTCCTGAAGGTGCTTCACTGTGGAAGAGAGTCCACTGGTTTTTCTTTTCTAGTTTTCCCTTACAAACATTTCTCATTCAAATGCATGAATAGCTAATGTGTGTTTTGTTATTCTCCATGCCACACCATTCATGTATTTTACTTGCCTTTAGAGTGCTGCCTTTTGTGCTTATCTTGCACTGTTATAAGAGGGGAGTACAAAAAAGGCTTGTAACTGTGTGCCAGTGCCTCTGATTAGGTTGTTTCTACTTTATTGGCTGAGAATGGCTAGATAACAGAAGTTTGAAGTGAAGGTTCTCTGAATTGTCAGGATCTGTGGAAACCCTGGTTTAAATTAAGGTTGTGAAATATATGCTGTTGAAATTTCTAGGATTCCTTTTATTTGCTTTAGCATGTAGGGTCTCTAAAATGTTTACTCAATGACTTCTACTAGAAAACACCCTTTAAAATATGTTGAAGAGATAAAAATTTTGATGGGAAAACAAAGGATCAAATGAACTCCACTGTCTTGTGGAGAATTGCTGTGAATTTACAGACAATTGTTCGTTTATTCCTTCAATAGTTGCTACCTAATGTGTTAGTTTGGTAAGGCTCTTTTTTAGTTGCTCAAGTAGTCCAATTTGCTTTTATGGGGTAATATATCTCATTTACAGGATTAAGAAAAACATTTTTACAAATAGAAAGCGAATCTGCCATGTATCTAGAACTCCATGATTTGTTAATAAAACTGGGTATTTTTAAGGGTTATTTTTTGTTATTAACAATAAATCTCAATAAAAGTTGTTCAGAATTTTAGAAACCATAAATTTTTTTTGCTAATGCAAAAATCTGAGCTTGTTACTGAAATGGACTTTAGAAGTAGACATGAATTTTAAGCTAAAACTTACAGGAATAAGTCCTTTCAAGCCCTATCCCAATTTATCTTCCTTGAAGTAGGTTTACAGTGTGTCTGCCAATGTCCTCCAGAGCAAGTTTATCATTGGTAAAGGCATGCAGCAAATGCAAATACTAGAGTGAAATGGATGACCACTCTTTACTTGAGAGTGGTTACACAAGGGGCAGCTTAGTTTCTTGCATATTTGATAGTATTTTAATGGAGACATTTCTAATTGAAGAAATGATTCTGCAAAGTACGGTGCAGGTTTTCTGTGAGGTGGAGGAGGCTGCTCCTTGCAAGTAATGAGAGAAGTAAGTGGCTGGGCAGGGAACTTCAGGATGAATTGCCTGATGACTAAAGGTGAATAGATCTTTCCATAGTGGTGAGTGATAGTATATGATCTGAAGGCAGCAATGAAGCAGTAGGTACAAATCATGACTGCTGGTGGACAGCTGTATTCAGTGTGTATCTTGGCATTTGTTAGAGGTTGCCACACTGATGTTTAGCTCCAGTGATATGTTGGTTGCTCAGAAACCTTTTGCTGTGGGTACTTGGTGTAAGGATATGCTATTGCTGTGCTGGCGTGCCTAATAGTGGTAATGGACAAATCCAAGTTTAGCTGTCTCTGGTAGGCTGAAAATCCTGCTGTAGTGTTAGGAAAAGAGGGTAAGAAGGGGCTTCTCAGTGGTGCAGTGGCAGTGATGAGGTCAGGATATTTGCCCCAATGAAGAAAAACCCTTCTGTATACTACATAGTACTGACTGATGGTACAGTCTGTCTCTAAAACTTGAGCAGCCCTCCTCATCTTTTCTGCTCTTAAGGACAATGAGAAATAAGCTGCCCACTCTGCAGCTCTACCTATAACTGCTGCTTTTCCCACAGTAATCGGCAAAAACGTTTGGGGTATTTCAGGGTAGGATCCAAAATGTGCCTTGCATTTTTTTTTTTAGTGTCACTGTAGCATTGCTGAATTTTAAATTGAATTACTTGAACTCTCAGTCCTGGCCTTCAGGCTGTTAGAATTTTCTTTAAAAATTGCCCTTTGGGCTGTAATACATCATTCTTGTTTTCAGGCCAAAGGCAAAATACTTTCAGGACACTTGATTAAAATTCCGTGCAGCTGGCTGAGTTATTGAGCATTGATGGCAATACAGAAGAGAACTTTCTTAAAAGTTTGCAATATTGGTTGGTTTTTTTTTCCCCTCTTTATTTTTGTGTCCTTAAAATTACACTTTTTCAGGAGTTTATCCTGTGTAACAAATGCCTTTGCTTTTTCATGAAGGCATTTACTGTGAAATAATAATGTGAGTGTTTGAAAGTGGTGAGGGTTTGAAACATAGAAAATGTGCAACAGATGACTTGCTATCAATATTTTTAGAATAGTGGCGATATGTGCCCTGTACATTTGTTAACCTGTGTGCCAGGAGACCAGCACATGTAAGTAAACAAGCATGGTGATTTGCAATTTTACTTTGCCTAGATTAAAATGCCTAGAAAAACAAGTAGCAGGATGTATTTTACTTTTTGCAAAGAGCAGAAAGCCACCTCTATAGCACGTTGAACAATTGGTTGCAACTGAAAAAAACCTACAGAGGTTATTTCCCAATTAAGCATTTAAATCACAACTTGCAAAAATCTTGTCAGTAGGGGAATGATCAAGTTTTGCATGTCTTCAGTGTTACACAGTTGCAAATCCTTTCAGCTCCATTCAAGCTGGAGGAAATGCGCTCCTTCTCTACCCAGGAAGATCTGGCACTGATACAGGGCTGTCTGTGCCCTGATAATGGCTTTGTGCCTGCTGGAATGAAACCATTTTTCTTCTATGTTTAAAAAAAACCACATCGTTGTAAAACAGGAAAGTTGGTTGTTCTGAGGTGCCAAAACCTCTTCAACTTGAAACAGCTTTTGTTCATTAATGGAAAAATTTCACTTATTTTAAATAGAAATTTAACTTCATCCAAGGCAGCTGCAATTTGTAAAATTAAGATAGTACATTCGTATTAGGAAAGTGAAATAAATTTTGGTTTTATATATGGCTAGTGAATAACAAACTTAAATGAGCTAAGTGAAAAATACATTTCAGAGTTCTTTTGTAGTGCAGCTATGTGCTGTAAGACTTCATTTATGATCACAAGGAGATGCCAGCTGCCTCAAGGGGTCCTTCTTTATGTTTACATGGGAAAAGTAGTAACATTTTGTTTGGTTATGATATCGAGTCACAGTACAGAAGTGACTGGGACCACTAAACCTTTAAAATTCTTCTCAAGCTCAGGTCTTTTAGACTTTGCAAGTGATAAATATAAATTTAGAACCAGGAGAGAGCGAATGGATACTTGGGTCATAACTTCCTATTTATTATAATAAATGATTCAGTGCCAACCCTAAAGCGGCACACTTATGCATGCAAATTTAATTAGGGTTAAACCCAGACGGGATTTTCATTTACAAAGAAGACTGTTGCCTCAGGTTGAAAACTGGTGATAGGAAAGAAGTGCGGGGTGAGCCATTATCTGTGGAGGCAGTCATAGTAAAAGGTGTGTGTGTGGGGAAGGCTAATTTAGATCCAACATCAGTAAGAACAAAAATGTTCTGCCTTGTTGATATTAGGACACATCATAAGTGAAGAATGACTGAGGTCCTAGTCTTTGACATGCCAATCACACTGCCAGTACTGTCATACTGATCTAAGCTAATATTGTGTCTTAGGCTGTATATAAGCGAAACTGACAAACTGAATTATAGCTGTGGCTTGTATTTACTTCAGGTTTGGGTGAAAATTGTTCCCAAGATTAAGGTGATTTCAGGAAAAAAAAGCTAGTGTAATGATAAAAGAAAGAACAACCCCCAAACCAACAAACACAATGATGTAGGTTCCTCAACATGTGGAAAAAGCTTTGGGTGAACAAGAAAGAACTAATTTCATGGTCTAGCAGGTTTGTTGTTCCTTGGCAGCCTGCCCATCTGTCAACTTTTGGCTGTTTTGCTTTGGTGTAAATGCTGTGACAACAATTTCTAGGCAGATTTTTGAACAGGCCAATACCATACAAAAAAATCAATACTTGCAAGACATGACTTGATGGAAGAAATATTGATTATACTTTGAAAATAAATGATATAAATAGAGAGTACTCACAAATTACCCACCTTTTATATCAAGTTGTACTGTCTGATGCTGAAAACTAGCATGAAAGCTGGTTTTCTTCTTTTCCTCCTACTGCCCCTTAGTTTGTTCTGATTGAAAGAAAGCAGCAAGTTACTGCCAATATTGAAGGTATTAGAAATTGCTGTGATAAAACTTTTTGCTGCTTTTTTTTTATCCCCAAGAACTTGAACTGAAATGTTTTTGCCTCAGATCCCTGAAATTTTTGAAGGACCAAGCCACAATACTAGAAGCCACATTTAGGGCTGTGATACAAGCTATTAAATCTATTGTAGGTACCAGTGTTTTTCTATTATCTCAAAACATTCAACTGAAGGCTATCAAGGGTGATGTGCACTCCTTTGAGAAACAAGGTTGCTCATTTGTAGAAATCTCTGGATGGGACTGAAAATCAGTTGCGCAAACTCCTTCAGTGTTAAGAATTTGCACATTGACCCATGTGTTTGCATCCTTACGCTCTCTACTTCCAGTCTGAGTACATGTGTTGTGACATAGTCTCTATATGGTCTACATCTGTGTTTGCAAGCTGTGACCATGAGAGGGATGCAGAAGGTGGAACACTGTAAAGTTTGCATTACCTAACTTGTTAATGCTTGGCTTCATAATCTAAAGGATATTGTTTTAGTGTTAGTATTCAGTCTAAACTAGTGTCTAACCCATCTGTGTTGTTAAAAACCTCAATAGCTTGTGTAAGAAAATGTTAGTTGCTGTGTAACTAACAGAGGTGACAAGCTTCAGTTTCTTGTGCAGATGTATTAGTATTGCTTGGCCTTCTTTTTTCTAAACATTTAATATGGAAGTCTGGGCTTTCTTTGTTATAGATTGATTCAAAGAAATTGACTCAATAGTTTGATTAACTATTAAGTAGGTATTCTTTATTGGCAGCGCTGGATGCACGGGGGATCGCTCCACCTATCGTGCACACCGTCAGGTCTAATTGTGCAGGTTAAATACATGTTCTATATACATATTCACTAGATTTCCGAGAAATGTTATACATATTCATTAGTTTTCCGGGAAACTATTAGCATATGCAAATGTCCTTTACGCAGGCGCATTGAAGGTCTCTGGTGGTCTTCAGGAGTCCTCCGGTGGTCTTCCATAGTCTTCCTCACTCGTCCGCTATTTGACCCTTCTCAGGTGATTCTGCGCAGTATGGTCTTTTACATGTTTTAATACATCACTGCTCGTTAGTGTTCTTATTATGTAAGTTCTCAGTAGTGGTGTAAAAACCATATGGTTAGTTTAAGCTAAATTATCTACAAGGACGAGAACAAAGGCAGGAGTTCTTATCTTTTCTGGCCCTATCTATTCAAGCAAGGCCTCTACTTGAGCCTTCTTGACAAGATCGTAAATTTATCAAACATTTAATTAAGTTTTGTGATTGTTCATGGTTCCTTCTTGCTCATCACTCCCAAGTACCAGTCTCTGACAGGCTTAATCCTTGATGAGCACTAGTCTTTGGTATGTAAAGTTACAGAGAGACAATCATTAAGCAATTAGCAGTTCGTTCTCTATATCAAGATGTTTTTCAGTGAGTTTGGTAATTCCCTAATTTTAACTCTCTATCCTTCCAATATGGCATATTGGGAAATTTAACATCTTGCAATTAAGACTTAATTGCAATGCCTTCCTCTCTCTTTCTTTACCTTACTTTTCCACTGCCTTTTATATTTAGCATGCTTTTTACACTTTGAAATCTGAAATTTTATTAGGGTTCAGGTTTTCTGCCTTTTTTTTTGGAAAAAAAAAAACCCCATTTTGCGTTTTCCAAATTCTCTGCTACATTCTGGCCATCAACCTGGCTGTATACTGGTGTTTGAGAATTTTAAGGAAGATGTGGAACTTATGCCAGACTCATGCTCTTTAATCTTCACTAACTGTATGGAGGAAACCAGTGGGGGGAGAATAGTACAGTTGATGTTCATTCTTGAGTGAGCAAACTTTTGCCTTCCGTGTTTGCAGTCTGAATTTGACAGAATGCATCTTTATTAATTTTCAGTGTTATACTTCTTTCCAATATATTTCTGAGCACTGAATGCTAATTAGCACATCATCTAGCCCAAGGCAGACCACAGTAGGTAAATGCCTGTTGCTGCAGTATCCTGTCTCCATTAAGGCTCTCATCAATGCTGAATGCCCGTAAGCAACAGCAGAAAATGTTTGGCAGAGAAGCCCTTTGCCATTTGGCCAGAGGAAGGGGCAAGGTTTGGTCTTCCGTAGCTTGTTTGTGCTCTAACAGCTTGCAGGGTTCAAGCTGAATGTTTTTGGTCACAGTAACTGCTGTGATGGATTTTTCCTTGTTCTTTCTTCTGGTGCTCCAGTTGGATTGTTTTAAGTGATTTGCAAAAGCTTGACAGAATCGGAGCTGTAAAATAATCAGCAGATTGTTCTGAAAGCAAGTGTTTGTGAGTGTTCAGCAAATGGCTGCGAAGTAATTTGTTTTACAGATAACCTGATCTCATCCCAGGGCCTGATGTGGAGTATGCATACTTCTCTTTCATGACTGACCAGGCTGCAGTACAACATAAAAGGATCTTTTATTTACCTTAGACTGCAATGCAAACCAAACTGTAGTGCCTTGAAAAGAAAGCAAAACTTATTCTTGCATGTGTTAATAAAACTGTCAAGAATTTAAGAAATTATTCTACTCCAGTTGGTGATGAGGTCTGAGGAGCCCCACTGTTGGAGAGGTGCAAACTACCAAGAATTCAGGAGGATAACAGGTTTAGAAAATTGACTTTGGGAAGATTGAAAGGATTTTTTATGTAGTCTGGAAAAGAGAAAAGGGGGAGTGGTAACAGCCTTTCAGGTAAGCAAAAGCTGTAATCAAGATCATGAAAGATAATGAATGCAGCAAAGAGGACTAAAGATTTGTAACTTTTAAAGTGATAAAGCCCTAGAGTAGACTTGTCAGAGATGTTGAGGAGTATCCCTCATTGGAAGCTCTTGAACAGAGAAACTTAGTATGTTCTTATATTGAAAACTGATTGAATTAAATAAATGTAATCTTCCCCAGCTAGTATTTCTGATTGACACATCAGTCAGCTTTGCTCTACAGTATGAGAAGAAATAGAGAACAGGTTTTAGGAGAAGATGGTGGTCTATTATGGTGGTGAGGTTTTGTTTTAATCTGAAGTAGTTTAATCTAAACGTTGCAAATTAAATTTTGCAGAGGTTCTGCTAATAAAGCCATACCCCTTCGTTAGCTCCTCTAAACTTTGTGTTGTGCTAGGAGAAATTCTTCTCTCTAGGGCTACAGAAAAATGATCAGTTTTCAAAATAATTTCTTACTAGTGGCTTGCTACCTAAGCCTATTGTGTAAGTTGTAGTGAAGCTTTCAGCTTTTCAAGTGGGTCGAGGTTGCAGCTAATGCATATTTTTAGGCAACGTCTCCACAAAGTGGATTATAAGGCAGGTTGAGTGTTATACCCCAGATTTCTTGCTGACTTTAAGAACAGGGAATTAGTGCCTTAATTCCTGTTGTTAGAAGCTAATGATTTCAGCCTATTTATTTTGGGGAAATCAGCCTGGATTTTCATTGTGATTACAGGATAGGGTTCTGATGAAAGTGTATAGAAAAGGTTAAGCTAGGAACATTTGCTGGTAAAATATAAAGAGGATAAATCTGTTGAGTGGGCAAGGAATCTGAACCCAAGCCCGATAGTTCCAGGGCTTTTATTTAGTAAACTCATTTAATCCAAAACTTGAATAAGACAGAACAACTAAAACAAATCTGTGCTATTGAAAACTGTCTGAGAATGTTATGAAGAATGTGACCTCAACTTCTGCAGTGTAATACTATTACATATTTTATACATTCTAATACTCTGTGACATTTTATTACATTTTGTCCTTAGCCCTTTGTGTTTTCCTGAAGTACATCAAAGTATTCTGAACAACTGTCACTGTGTCCTCTGTAAATGTTTTCAGTAAATGGAGAATCTATTGCTTGTGAGCAAACTTCAGCATTGCCTGCTTTTATGAACCGCTGACTGCCTTAACATTTTTAAAAATGCAACTTGCAAATGAGATTAGACCCCTTCAAGTATTTGTGTTCTGAGAAATGACACATTAAGAAGCTCATTGTTACTGCACACATCAGGTCTTTATGTTTTTTAAGTTGCATCTACTTTGTTCACTTGCAAATTACTGCTGTATTACGCTCAGCACAAAAAAGCCAAAATACTGGGGAAAAATCAGGCTGTTGCTTCACTGAATGCCTCAGTAGAAGTGCTTACTGAAGTCTAGTTGGGAGTCTTCATTGTATACACTGATGAACAACCCAGAAAACATTGTTACCTTCAGGACTCAGTTCTTAAAAAACCCACCCCCTCTCCCCTCAAACCCCAAACAAAACACCCCCCCAAACCCAACCCAACAGACACATCCCTAATTTATCCAGCTTTCAGGTGATATCAGACAGATTAATGAATCCGGGTTCACAGGGAAGCTGTCTTAAATGTGGCCTTCCTGTAAGAAGTTTTGCCATCCTCACTGTGTTGATCAGGATACCAAAAAATGTTACCATACTTATTGTGCTTATTGAACACACTTGCTGACATAGTGAAGCCTATGTAAAGCAGAACTCTGTATCCTTCTGTTTGTACAAGTGTGTTTGTAAAAGAAATTAATTCAATCATCAATGCCCCTGCTAGGAAGATTGGTATTCTGGGGATGTCTCCTGTTTTCCACATGCCATCTGTAAAAGGTGAAGAAGTAGTTTCACACTGTTAGTCACGTTGTGAGAATCCATACAGTCAAACATGGTCAAAACCACAGACAATACATGGATTTTGCCAAAATGCACAAATCTACTTTCCTTCCACCTGAAACAGGACAGTGATGAAATACTATTAATTTCCTGAGTGAAAAAGTAATTAATTGGGAATGGAATTGGGGTTTCATTTAGGTCTAGCTGTACAGAATGCAGCCAAGTGTCCTAAACTGAGAATACTTTTTAAAGATAAGGAAGGGAATAAATATGTCTAAAAGGCCTTTGATAAGTGGCACACAACTGCATGTGGTTTCCATATTTCCATTAGTGATGTGTATGTGCTGTGTGGTCTGAGCATGTAGAGTAAGTGTAATGTCTTTGGAGTGCACTGATGCTTCTGTACACGGACAGGCTATCTAAGCTAGACAAAATGTTCAACTAGTCCAGGATATGTCAGATCCACTGTGCAAATGCTATGGAATTGATCATGTGCAATAAATCAGGTGTATTTAGAATGTATCAACAGATGTGCATTGGTCAAAGTTGGAGTTGCCCCAGAACCCTGGAAGTATCCCAAATCCTTGGAATTCTTGGTGAAAACTTCAGGGGTGTTTATTAGTCAAAAATCAAAACTTATAAAACCACAAAGAATTAAATTGAGCCTCTAGGGAAGATGGTGGTACTTGTATCTCCAAGAAGGAGCTTGTGAAGACTTGTCTAGACCCTGGTTTCAGGTGGAATAATTCCCAAAGAAGTGTAGGCCATACGATCAGCCATAAACTTTACAATAGAGGGATGGCTCTCCTGGTTGCAGACATCTTTTACTTATGCAGTGATGTATCTCAATCCGTGATGACTTTGTGTGAATTCTCAGCACTTTGAATCTGCCCCAATAAGCTGCATGCTCCAACTGTCTGCATTCATTCTGAAGGATTAGAGTTGATAGGCACATTGAAGCACATAAAATAGAAGTTGACTGCCTCATCTACCTAAAAGCTCTTTGCCTGTCTGTCTTTTGCCTGGCATACTGCATGCTGACCACCTGTTCATCATTCACATACATTACAACTGGCTTCATTATGAATGAGCCTTTTCCCTGACTTTTGGTAAAACATTAATGCTATGTCCTTCACCACAAGGTCTGCCTGCTGAGCTATACATACACCAAATCCGTCTAACCTTTGAATTCTTCCTTCTTGTGATTTCTTCAGGAATTGAACACTGTAGAGTGTGAATGTGACAAATTCTGCCATATCCACATTGCAGATCACCTTATTAGGGATTTGATTCCCTCTGCTTTTTGTGAGCTTGGAGCATTTTGCCCCTTAGGAAAGGACTGAATGACATAATTCTGACAGTACCCACTCAGGTTTTCATTTTTCCTGTAGTGAGTTTGTCATGCATCTGGCTAAAACCAAGTCCTTACAAATGAGAGCAACTTGCTTGAACATCTAATGAAAACATTGTGCTCCACTTCTGGGCTGAGCTGTAGTGAACTGGTTGTTATTCTTTTTTAAGGTCAAATTTGCATGTATACACTATTCATTTACTGGTATTGGGTGGTGTGTGAATCTCTGGTTTGGGGCAAATGGGCAGCTGAGTAGCTGGAAAAAATCAAGTTAGAGTTTACCTTACCATGAAAAGAGCTGGCCAGCAGTTAGAAAAATGAGTTAAATTTAAAAATTCTGCTAGCTTTTCTCAGGACCACCACAGTCTCTTGCAAAACACTGAACAGTAGTTCCCAAACAGAGGTGGGTTCAATGGTGGAAAGATGAAGTAGCAAGTACTTATGTGCAAAGTTGGCTGCAAGGTATTTTAACAAATAGAATATAGTCAACCAAACTAGATTGGCAAGCAGAGAAGTCTACTACTGAACTCTGTACAGAGTCATATGGAGATCTCTCAAGCCTCGTTCAAAGCTATGATTGTCTAATGTGATAATGGAACCTGATAGCTGAGCAGTGAAACAGTGAGGATTTTGTATGTAGCACTTGCCTTCCTTTCTAGTGGGAATAAGTATGATAAATCCAATTTAATCGATCATTTGTGCTGGACTTTAGATAGCAAACTGTAAAAGTTACATCAATGTCTTTAAGAATGCAAGTATCATTTGCTAAAACTTCAGTTTAATGATATGTGGTATCTTCTGCCAGAGTTTTAAGTCTGTTGTGGCCGCTTGGATTTTATAGCAGGGTATGATGACAGTCACATATTTATCTGTAAATGGCTCATTTAAGTGATGATTCTGTGGTTGCTAATCTTTGTCATACCTACCTCTTCCTAAGAGAGATAAAAATATATTTTACCAGATGGATTTTATTCTTACCTTTGCAGTTTTTTTGTGTATATGTTTTTTTTGTTGTTTTTGTTTTTTTTGGGGTTTTTTTGATCAGAGGAGCATCTAAGGGCTCTTGAACTCACAATTCTGAGTACCTAGATTTTCTTAGGAAAAGTTTTTTCTTAAGAACATTCTGAATGACTGAAGAGGAACAATGTTCTGTAAAGATGCAGCTCATTAAATTTACCTCTTTTCTTCCATTTTGTTTATTGCAGATACTTATTGTTTCTTAAAAAATCAGCTCCTACACTAATATCAGTCTCCACTGAAATCAGTGGCCACATCTCTGCAGGTTGCCTTAAAATTTGATTGTGTTAAAGCGAAGTGGAGGCAAATGTAGTCACCTAGGATTTGAAGAGATGCAGTACCTTGCAGGATGAAGCTAACAACTTCTTGCTTTTTATTTGGATCCTGGGGCAAAACTCCAGTGCAACTCAGTTGGATTGAAATGTTCTTTCTTCTTATCTCTGTGGGACCCAGAAAACTCATCATGAGACCTTTATGTTATCATATCATTATTCATTTCATTATCAATCAGCAAATTTACTAGAAATCAGTGAGATGCTCGATGATGAGCAGACGAAAGGGCTGAGTCCAGGGTGAATGCTATGGTGACTTGAGCTTGGGGTTTTGGAACAAAGCTTGGCCAGCACAGCATTTGCCATCAGCACTTTTTCTTCAGACCTTTGCTATTCCTTTGGCACAAGTCTGTTGACTGCACTGTAGGCAAATTATGTCACTAACAACCCTGGAAAGAAATGGCATGACTACTGTGTAACTTGAGTGAAGGTAATGAATGACCTGGGAAGTAATGGATAGCTTTTGAAGACCGGCAGACAGATGCCTATGTGAACAGTGATGAATACTGAATACAGAAGACTTTATATCATTGGAGAGTAATGGAAACGAGGATACCCTCTTCCACCACCGAGCTTTCATGTCCAGTAGGAAAATGGAGGGCAGCATTTCTGCTTTGCCTTCAACTTTAGGTCTGGAGTAATACTGCACCCATACTGCATGAGGTGAGAGAAGACTGCAGAAAGCATGTTACTCACAGAATAGCCTCACCAAAGTGGTCAATAGGATGTCTTCAGCATCCTTGTTGGCATTAGATTTAGTTATAATGAGAACAAGGTGTCTGACCTAGTCTGGATTTAACTTAAATGAAGTCAGGATTGAAAAAAATAAAAAGCTCTGTCTCCTTCCTGTTAAGTTTTGAGTACAGCACAATTGAAAACACAGTTTATTATTCATACTGTGGTGCAGAGGGTTAGTATTTAGTCACATTTTCAGTAGCTGAACTCAAGGTTTAAATAGCACTAGAACTTTTCTTGAGGCTTTCCAGGGTAATGCAATTACTGGGCAGACAAAGACACTTTAAAGAATATTTAATGTTGCCTTGTTGAGATGGAGAGCTAAGAAAATATTAATATTATAATATTAATATTGTAATATTAATATTACAATCCTTCTGATGTATGTTGTAGATTAATGAAGTAAAAGGAATTCGTATAATTTTACTAGTGAAAAAGGTATGTATTTTCACAAATATGACTGGATTTTTTTGTTGTTTTCAGAATTCCTTATGACAGAAGAAAAATGTGATTTTAATACCTCACTATTGCAGCAGTAGCAATTCTTGAGGCACTGTTAATATGCCATACTAAGGCTCTATCTTAGATTTCAGCCCATTGTGTTTAATCTCTAAAGACAGGATTGTTTCTTCCGAAACGGTTTTTCTTTTTCAGAGTTGCTTCTGAGTGGAAATGGAGTATATCTGTTATACTATAACCATGCAAGAAATAAAAGCTTTATAGCTCAGGAGGGAAGGCTGCAAACTGGTAACAAGGCTCCTGAGGAGCTGTGCCTAACTTCTTTCTGTCCCATGCAGTATTTAAAATTTTATTAGTAGCCTTCAAGCCAAAGTAAAACTTTACTCCTTTTAGAAAATACTAAGGATTCCTGGTTCAGTAGCAGTAATCTTGAAACGCTTAGTCTGTTGTTTCATTATTCTAGTGCACAAGAATACCACCATTTAAAAATATGGTAAAGTGTTTGTGTAAAGATTAATAAGTGGCAAGCAAAATATCCCTTAGACTTTACACAGACTGCAGAAAAGCTCGGAGCAAAGGTCTGAAGTCCTTGAAAGCAGTCCTTAAAACTTGTGAGCTTGGAGCATGTTGTCAGGGTGGTGGCATTGCTGCTGCAGAGAGCTCCTGTTAAACGCCATTTTCCACACCAGCTGCGTGCGTGCAGTACAGTTCCTCCTCTCTTTTGGCAGTGGGCCAGTCGTCCTCCTGGTTTTGATCAATTCACAATGTGAAGAGAAGTTTTAGAATCTGGAAGAGTTTACTAACTCTTGTGTTCCTCAGCAATAAAGCTTCCAAAGGTGGAGTGAAATAACTGGGTTATTGTGGTCAGGGTGCCACAAGGGCCAGGGGCTCCTTGAGGGCCATGGGGGCTCCCTGTGGGGTCTGTCAGGGCAGGTCCTGGCAGCCAGGCCCTGTCCCACTGCCCCAGCCAGGGCCGCTGGGGCAGCCCCAGCCCTGGGTATTGGGCACCTCCCTGGGGACAGGCTGAGGTTGGGCCAGGACATGGACCTGTGGGTGGGCCCAGCTTGATGGGCCTCATGGCTGGGTAGGGCAGGGCTGTGGTGAGCTGGAGACTGGGCCTGCTGCGGTGTTGCTTGGGCAGGGGCTGATGGCCCTGTGGGGGCTGAAATGGGGCTGTGGGCAGGGTTGGGGGAGCCCTAGGCAGTGGGCAGGGACAGGCAGTGCTGCGGTGCCCCAGGGCTATGTGCTGGTGTCAGTGTGGTAATCTTTTCACAAAATAAATTGTTTTCATTGTATTTTCCTGTATCTTTGACTCTAAGCTAGAAGCTTGTAATGAAACCTTGTATGTTTAGAGACTTGTCTTATACCCACATCTGTGGTTTTCTTGCCTTATGATGTGTTTCTTTCAAGGCCTGTTCCCTGCCATTTTGAACCTGGCTAGCAACGCTCACATCTCCACCAATGCCACCTGTGGGGAGAAGGGACCAGAGATGTTCTGCAAACTGGTGGAGCATGTCCCAGGACGGCCCCTGCGCAATGCCCAGTGCCGTGTCTGCGATCACCACAGTGCTAATCCCAAAGGCATGTTTCATGTGGTTTTTTTGTTTGTTTGTTTCATGGGTTTGCGTCATTCTTTTTGACCCTTCCCCATAAATACAGGGTGTATTGGGGTCAAATACTTTTTGCTTTTAGTTTCTCGACTACATAAGTGAAACTATCTTTGAGCAAAGGGCTGACAAAGTGTGAGCACCTTAAATCACCATTAAGCACCACAAAGTCCACTGACAGCCTTTTTGACTGGGGGCAGATTTCAGCTTTTACTTCTTTATGACAGGAAGAAATTGTGCTCAGCGTGAAATAAATGTGCTGGGTCAGAGAAAATGCAATGCAATATATTTTCAAGAGATATTTAATTTTTTGCTTTAAAACAGAGCAGCACCCAATTTCCAGTGCAATCGATGGTACCAATAACTGGTGGCAAAGTCCCAGCATTCAGAATGGAAGGCAATACCACTGGGTCACCATCACCTTGGATTTAAGGCAGGTGAGTAACATTTAGGCGAGTCATTTATTGTATGTAGGATATAAGCCAATGCAACTGATTTCAGTTCTTCTGTGTTTAGATGGTAGGATATTTAGCAGTTAACCGTTTAGTAGCGCATAGTTAAACATGGATAGTTAAAGCTGATATGAACTGATTTTAAACAGATGTGTTTTTCAATTATTTTTCTAGAGCATCTTGGAGACTTCATTTCTGTCACACTGGAGTGGAAGTGACTTTGTTTGTAAGCATATAGGTCACAGGTTGTTGTAATTCATGGTACAGAAACAATTGTATATGTGTGGATGAGAGTGTTTACACAGGCAGTCCTTCTGTCTTGGTAACATTCTTCTGCCTGACCCTGCTGTCTTTTCCCCAGCAGTCCTCTGATATTATTTTCTTCCACCTTTGGTTTCATGCAAGTTACTTGAAGTCTGGGTTATCAAAGACTTATTTTCAAGCAGCCAACAGTGTTTTCAGGGTATTGTCAAAAGTGCAGATATTATGTGAGGATGCATCTGTTTCTTTTTATTAACTATAGCTATCAGCCTGCCACTTGATCATTGTACGGTTTCTTAGTAAAAGAGTAAATGATTTGGAGTAGGACATGGTAGAAACATTTGACATTTACTGTAAGAAAACAGAGCACAATATACTTCCAAATATGAACTCTTTTGATCCATAGGTATTGTAATTCAGATACTGAGTTTCAGAGGAGGAGAGAAAGGTAAGTGACTGGAGGGTTACTGTATTCACATCAATTATCTCACAGTAGATCTCAAGTTAAACTCTTCTGTTTAAATTTCTCAGTATTTTTGCATATTTACATTAAATATGTAAACCTGTTAATGCAACATAATGGTCAGAATGAAGTGTAAAATGTCAGAAAGTTCACTTGCAGGATCTCCAGAATCCTGGAAAAACAGACTTTCCTCAGTTGAGGGATATCCTTCAGGACTAGAAAGCAAAACATGCATAAAATTGGGCAAAGTTAGTGTTGCTGAAAGAAAAGTTGATTTGCCACTTTCCGTGCTTATCTTCTGACTGATTCTGATCACCATCTTGTTGGAACGAACACTGGGAAGAAATGTTCTGTATTATATCTTGTATGAACTTTTGCTGTCAGCTGTTCTGAAGAGTTAGGGATTGTATCTCTAAAACAGTGATTTCTGACCCTGGGGAGGCTGGAACTGTCTGGGCAGAAGTTGGTTCCTCTGTTTTGGCACTTTACAGCAAAGCTTGGAGGGATTCATCATTCTTAGACAGGAGCCTGCTGAACTGTACAGAGCATTTGCTAATTTATTCATTTGTCTGTTAGACATGGAAGAATCAGAAATCTCCTACCCTGCTCCAAAAAAAGACAAAATCATTTCTGAAGAAAATCTATTTTTCTTGGCTTTTTCTTGTTGTTTTGCTTTGAACAGCTCTATGCGTTGGCCTGTTTAATTGTTTGAAAATCATAGCTCAACAATCCATTACTAATATGGGGATACTTCCAAATTCTGGAAGAAGCTTTGTTGCTAACTAAGAAATGCATACTTGAGGTGTACAGTTGGTAATAAGCTTTTGCAAGATCTCTAGACCCTGCTTGAAAATTATTTTAAAGATTAAAACAGAAGGTTTAACTTTGGTATTTTAAAATGAAGCATCGGTTAAACAAGTGCCTAGTTTGCTCTTTAATTAGAAAGCAGAACTGTTAGGAACATAATCACAGGGTATCTTTTGTCAGTGACAGAAGGTTTGGATAGGACTTTCTTGTTGTTTGAAGAGTTGACTTTGTGTTTGGTTTGTAAATGGACAAACAGGAAGGAAAAATGGAGGAGGGAATGCTGTAGTTTCTATCATCCTAGAACACTTTCACTTTGGAAACAGACCAGTTGAGCTGCACTCTAAATCTTTATTCTCCAGCCTTAGTGCTGTTGATGCTTCACCAAATACATATCTTTCCTCTCCTGACCCACGCTCAGTTTCACTAATTCGATTTGAAAAGTTTCCCCCAAGGGGCCTTTCTTCTGTGTTTTCCTTAGAGTTTGAGAGAGAGAGAGAAGGCATCTAGGGCTATGCAAACTGAATGTAAATTACTGCTCTGTGAGAAAGGATTTGGTTAATAGAGATTGCTTGAAGTCAATGACTTATTAGAGCTGACTTGGTGTGCTTACTTCAAGTGAGTCAGCACAAGTAAAGAAAACACAAAAGAAAGCCATATGAAGGACCTTAGTGATTTTAGTAACTGTTTACTTCATAAGTTTCCTTGAGAATGGGTTAAAATACTCTTCTAGGACCTTTAAAAGTATTCCTGAAAGTCATTATCTGCAACTATATGTGTTGCAGTGTATCTTTAGCATTGGTACTTTTTTCTACATTTCAAGCTTTGTGCATTAAATCTGTCAAGTAGTGTATTAAAGTAAGTATGTCCTTAAACTTTCCTTGCCAGAACATGGAATATATTCATACCCTTTTGTGATGTAAAAAATAACCACCTGGTCACTATTATGTTTTTTGAGTAATTACCGGAAGTTCTAGCAGTAAGAAGAATGGGTTGTTTCTTGGGATTGTTAGCAATGTACAGTTTAGAGATACAATCCAGCAGTCAGGTTGGTGAGTGCTGGGACATAGCCTTGGTTGGCAAATATAGGGAAGATTCCTTTAGCTGATGAAAACTGCCTCTACTCCAATTTACCCTAGGTGAATTTCTGGCCACAGTCTTTGTCCTGTGTCCTGTATTTGGCTGTATTCATCTCTTGGCTCAAAGTTAAAGGGAGCAGAGGATATTCTTTCAGCTAATATTCTACCTTGCACTTAGATTTACTTAGTCTAAAGACAGCTGGACCAAAGAGCAGTTTGGTGGAATCTCATTAAGAAAAGAGGGCAGGCTGGTAAAATTAGTACTGAAATTGCTGGTTTGATCTTTCTCCTTTGCAGAGTCTGTGCTATTTTTAACTAATGCTAAGCATTTTGTAAGGGTAGCCAGTGGGTACATCACAATTTTTTTTTTAGCTCACATGGATCATAACAACTAGGTACATGTATTCTGGTGTGCCCTTCAGCCTTTCTGGGACCCAGATGTATGATAGTCTTCCCCCTCCCCGCCCCTAAATGTATGGCAAAGATTTAGAACTGGGGAAAGAGTAGTTTAGCAATGAGGTGTAGTATTGATGTACAAGATACCAAGATTTGATTTATGACCTTGCACTTCCTACACTGGCAATTCTACAGAAACAAAATGTGCAGCAGCAGTTTTAGATAAAACCAACATTTTTACCTGAGTTTGACTCCTCTGGACAGCTACTTTGTGAAATTATAATGAATTAAAATAAATGCTGACTATTATAGATGTCAGCAGTGTGCTCAGGCTAGCTGTAAAATATTTCTCTGTCATACCATTAAATGAAGAATACTTTTCTCAGTTTTATTACCATGCTTCAATGCTTCAGGCTTTTAAAGGCATTTGAGGGTACTTTGTACTAGGTATAGCAGAAAGGCACAAGTTTGTATATCAAAAAGTTCTTGAATTGTAAAGCAAGACCAGTTGTTCTTTGAAGACCCATAGCATCAAGTTGAGAAAACATCTCCACCTCTGATTAAGTTGTAGCTCATGAATATTTCATGAGTACTGGATTAGCACTCAGAGGCTGATGTAAGAGTAATTTGTAATTTCTGCTATTAGAAAGTAAAAAAGAATGTAAATATTATAATATGATTTGTACAGAGCTTTTATTTTGAAATCGTTTGGCAAGAAGAGATTTCTGTGTGGACAAATGCTTTGCTGATGTAAAAGGATGTTATTCTGTTGATTTCACTGGACCAATGCTAATTTATTGTATGTGGCAAGCTTCCTTAACAGCCTTTTGTAGCTTTGTAGAAGTGATGATGCAAGATTCAGGGTGCTCATCTGTACATTCTTGCAATACACTTCTCGAGTAAAATTAATTTTTCTTCTATTCCACAACAATGGTTGCACATAATGAATCAAAATCTTAAAGAAAAGATAATTCAGGAGACTAGAAATTCTACTGGATTTAGTTTGTTTTGCACTTCTAACAACACAGACTCCTCAAAGCAAAATGTCAGGAGAAATTGCTAGGCCTCACTGTCTCTAAGAGCCTGAAGCCATCTTTATTCCTTAAAAAGACATTTCCGTGAACAATACAGGCTGATACTCAGAATATCTGTTCATGTAGTCTTCTACTCTTTGAAAGTTTACACAGATTAATTTTAGACTTTTTGGACAGTAAAACAAAATCTGAGAGGCTTTTCTGGTAACCAGGTTTATATGTGTTGACAGCATTGAACAGAGAATGGATTCTGCAGTTTCTTTTAAAATGCGGAGTAATGTTAGTTGTAATAAACATTTTCACCACAGAACTTGTCATGCCATTTTGAAAAACATACTTAGCTGTTTTTTAGATTCTCCCTCTGTACTCATCCTGAGGGAAAGATATAGCTGAATTTATAAAACTAGGAGGAACCAGTCTACCAAGAGCCTTGCATTCCTCCAGGCTTGTTCATTTTGCTTATATGGTTTACATTATGCCAGTGTGATTTCAGTAAGGTATGCAATAGGACACCGAAAGTGATCCTGAGGTCCTGAAATAATATCTTTCTTTCAGGTATTTTCGAGGTCAGGTAGAGTTTGCATTTGAATTGGGGTGCAGATTTTGAAGTAGGAGTCGGTACTTCTATTCTTAATACGTTAAACATTTCTGAAATTTAGAGGAAAAAAAAAAGTGTTGGGCCTCATCTTTCCCTTTAACTTTTCACTTTTGGAGCCTGAGGCTCAAATATTCATACATATGAAAAGACAGAATCTTCCCTTATTGTTTTCTCCATTTGTGTAAATTGAAAAGTATAACTGGGAGTCTTTATCCAAAAAGACTACCAGGAAAACTGTGCTTGCCAGAGCATGTATCTGTGTGGGCTGTAGAGCACTGACTATGCCCTTGGAAATGGGGACTTTTGGCTAGCATCTGCTGCGTGGCCACTGCTGGCTGAGTTTATAGTCTTGAGCAAAAAAAAAAAAAAAAAAGATACAAATTTTCCTGATGAATAGGGAGAAGGGTTCATTTTTATAAATCTGTTTCAGGAATAATGCACTTGGTGTTGCTGGATCTGCATTCAGGGAAACAAGGTTGTTAGGCTAAATAAAGCAGAAGGGACTTGTTATGTTGGTATTGCTGCTGTGAAGATGTTCTTCAGTACAAGTTTATTTCGCTGGTCTTTACAATCAGGATTGAAATGCCTGTAAAATGACACTTTTAATCTATGTCTGTTTGGGAATTGCTAACTTGCTTTGGCTTGCCCTTTTTACCTTTGTAGCTCAATATGGAAATGAGTTCTGGGAAAGCTATACAGTCAAATTAAAGTGTACAAATCATTAGCTCTTGCCACACAGCTCAAGTTTATTACATGGCTGGTTGGGGGACACTGAATGGATGTGGAAAGTGGTAAGAAACTGCCTTCGGTGATGTTCAAACCTGAAGAACTTACAAAAGTAAAAAATCTGTAAACAAGTGTTCTAAGGATGTTGGAAAATCAGCTTGCATTACATGGAGTTCCTGGTTCAGACCCATTTTGGGTTGCAGAGACAGTGGGATATGAGGTATGCGAAAACCCTACCTGCTGATATTCCTTAAAACATCTTCATCTGCAAATGCTGGGAACACCTTCATCCCTTCCTCCAGCCTGATTCCCTTGCTTGGGAACATAATTCCTGAGAACGTAACTCCTACTGATAGCTTGTCTTGTGGCTTCTTAACTGCAAGTACATTTATACAAAATCCTTTCATTTCTATATTTAACCTATATTATTTCAGGGACTGACAAATTTTCATGGTGTTGCTGATATTCATTATTGTGTGAATTTATCTATGAAGTGGATTTGGGTACCTACGGTCTATGTGTGTAAATGGAAGAGAATTGAGAGGATCCAGGGGAAAAGGCGGCAATGGTTTTTTACACTGTGCATACTTAAATGTTTACAGAACATTCACTGATTTTTTTTTTTTTTTGAATGCCACTTTTGGGTTCATAGTGTCAAATACCTTCATTGCAGCTGTTGGTGAACTGTAGGCATGCAGGAAAAATCAATCTCTAGATGTCTTGAGTACCGAACTTGGCTGCTGTTTTTCTGGAAAAACATTGACTTGAAAAGATTTAATTTATTGAATTGTGCATTGGATGTGTGCACAGTTGCTGTGAAAATTTTCTTTTCTTTAACTGGCTTTTCCCTTCACTCCTCCCTCACCAAGAAACTTAAATATTTAAAATAAATTTAACTTGCATACTCTTGTGAATATCTTTTATTTCTGCAGCAGTGGCTGCAGTTAGTTTGTGATGAAGGATAGCTCATTGTTACTAGTTGGAACTGGGTTTAAAACTAGCTACATCAGCTGCAGACTATAATGGTTCTTAAAGAATCTTGGTGTAATCAAAAGTAGATCATTTGTTGTTCAGCCAACTGTGTAATAAGTAGGGAAGTAGTTTAGTTGATGGCAGCAAGCAGAGAGGAAAAATAAATAAATAAAAGACATATAAGAGTTTTTAAGGAAAATTTTCTACCATGGCATTGCAAAAAAAAATTAGGGTTCCAGTCTTGCATCTCTTATGCATTTGAGAGAGATGATTGACTTCAAACGAACTTGGAGGTGCGTAGCAGTTCCTAAGGTCAGTCAATAAAGCTTCCCTAGTTTTAATAGTTTTCTGCAGTTCTCTTCTGTGGTGGAAAAAATACCCATACAAATGACTCTTGTCACATACAAGTGTCTTCAGGTTAGGGGTACCAAAATGATGATACCCCAGATTCTGCTTGTGCATAACCCAGCATGAAACAGGTATATAACTCAACTACTGCTAACTGAATCAATGAAATCCAGGCTGTATGGAGGGAATACAGTTGCTTGACTTGGAGTCTGCCTGAATTCTGTTCTTTTCCCTTTAAATGCATGTATTTTAGCATTTTTTTTTTTTCAGTTGGAGCTTGTTGGCATGATGTAAATTTTATTTAAAAGGGGCTTTTCTCTTCATGGAAGCCAGATTTATAATTCTTGGTATTCACTTAACTTTGATCAAATCTTAAGGTTGTGCTGAACAACAGAGGATTCACAGACCCCAGAGAAATTTTGTTTCTAAGATGGTAAGCCTGTGACTAAACAGTGAGCTGGCTTCTCTTTTTGTTTACTTCTGCTTGCTGAAATTCCTATAAGTCAGTAGGCAAAATACTCTGTGTAAATTTTCATATTTATTGAAACAACTGGAAATATTCTGTTTGTATGTGCTTAATGTTTCAAAGGATAAAACTGGGGTGCCTGAAAAGAAAATCAGACCAAGTGAATATCATGGTTTTACGTTATATCTGATTTTAGTCAAAACTGAGATTGTTTGACTTTTTTTAAGGTATTAAATCCAGTAAGTCATTTGAAGATAAGTATCACCAATTTTTTTTCCTTCTCATGTCTGCAAGATCTCGTAAGCAAAGCTCTGTTCACTTGAATGTTTTGTTTCAAAAGTAGTTTCCTGAATTGCATGTGCAATGCCATTACTATTTATCTCTGCGTTTATTTCCCCATTTGACAAAATAAAAATCTGCTTCTGTGGCAAGTGCTATTCTTGCTCTGGCTTTAATCTGTGTTGCAAAAAAAAAAAACCTAAAAAAAATTAAATTTAAAATGTCTGAAAGAACTGATTGTGACCGAAGTGGAGCTCAACACAGTATTAATACTGCACATTCAGACAGGAATTATGATGATTATACCAGCTGACCAGGCAGTCTGCTCAAGTAAGAATACATACCTCTGAGATGGCTTAATAATATGGCATTTTTCTTTCATATAAATGTGGCTTGATACTATAGTGCATGTAAAACATTAAACTGCTATATAGAAGTCTTATCAATTTGCAAAGACAGCCTTTTTAAGTGAAATGATGTAATGGGTATCCGATAAGGAAGAAGACAGTAGCTTTGCAGTAAGTGCACTTCAGTGTTAGCATCTAATGCTGTAGTTGGGGGCCGGTGCAGGTTATCTAGCTGCCATGACAAGGTCATTTAAAAGGTGATATAAACTTAGTTACTGCTCTGCCTACTCAGAGAAGTGCTGTACAGTGCTGTTGTGTGGATGGGGATTTCACTTTGGACCCAGGATTGTTAAAAAAAATAGTCGATACCTGCATAGTTTAGAGAGTACACATCTTAATAAGATTATGCTTATATTAGTCACATTCATCTTATTTGTCTTTGTGTGTTTTCAGCAGTGTCTGTAAACAGTCTTCTGCTTAAATAAGTTTAACACAGAATGAAAATGGAATGCAGAGATTTTTAATATAGGGTATAAAAAGCTTATCAGAAATTCTATTACTGAGAGGATTAAACTCCCAGCTAAAATGTGAAACAAAGAGTTGTTTGGGCTGCACCTGTTTTGAAAAAAAAAAAAACAAACCCAAAACCACTTCTTTGAAACCCTCAGTGGTTCAGAAAAGCTAAATAGCACATTTCCCATAGAAAGAATGTTATACCTGAGTAATCCTGAAATGTACAGTTTAGATAGAGATTTCAGCTATTACATTAACATGGAATGATGCACTAAATATATTTAGTCTTTTTTAGTCACATAAGCAAATGTTTTGTTGTAATGTTTAGAGTCTTGACAGAAAAATGATACATATATCTTAGTAAAAGATTAGACTGGCCTTTTGTGAAAAGTTTGTGCAAAAATTGTATCCAGAGTCACTGTACCAAATTTTATCCCCTCCCCAAGCAAACCATATACTGATTTTAAAATTTGAATTACCCATTTGGCTTCTAGTGGTCTTTTACAGCATAATGAAGTGTTAAAATTTTCTTCTTGCATTTTTTAGGTCTTTCAAGTTGCATATGTCATCATCAAAGCTGCTAATGCTCCACGACCTGGAAACTGGATTTTGGAACGCTCCATAGATGGCACAGAGTTCAGACCATGGCAGTACTATGCAATTAGTGATACCGAATGTTTAACTCGTTATAATATTACGCCAAGAATTGGGCCGCCAACTTACAAGAGAGATGATGAAGTGATCTGCACCTCCTATTATTCCAGACTAGTTCCCCTGGAACATGGAGAGGTATGTTTGGTTTTGCACTTGTGGTTTGTGACTAAGAATATGGACCGATAGCAATTTGAAAACATTTGGATTACAGTTACAGAGTTGGTCTTGCTCAACACTACCAGATGATCTGTTATTCTTCTTTAGCGATACTATCTTTACATCATGTACCGGTATAGCAAACTTTTAAATGTTGGGATGAAACATGTCTTTGGCTCCATGTATTCCTATTACTAAACTCTTTATTCTCTCTCTCACCACATAATTTGTTGGTAGCTATTAGCTGTGAATTATTAGTTGCTTTATCCTGAAAGACTGTAAAGAGTCTCTGTTTTGCCAGGTTTTTCATTTAATAAAGAAAACCCCTGTATTAGGAACACCTGGTTGTGTGAGATAAAGCTGCAAACACTGTTGAAGTGCTCAGCACAGCTGGAACTCCTAAACAAGCCTTGGCATTGTTTCAGGGATGTAGCATAATTAAAAGAGCTATGAGTTGTACAGACTCACTGTTGATTGTTCTTTCTTTTAACAAACTCTATTCATGGTACTTGTGTAATTTATTACATAGAGGCAGCCACATAATGAAATGATACATTAAAACCAGCGGTTATTCTATTGTGAATGCTATAATGTAAGAGCATGATAATAAATGCAGCATTATTCCATGGAGAATGCTAGTAACTCTTAGCTTAATAGAAGCCGATATGTTTTTATTTCTTGGTTAAAAAAAGACTGAAGTGTATGCAGCTAAGGGCTGAAGTGTGTCAAACTTTCACATAAACTTAAAACTATGTTTCAGCAAGGAAAAAAAAAAAGAAATTTAGTAACATCAAGTCCCATTCACTTTAATCAAATGTTTATTGCAGTGATATAAGCATATGCCCCACAGATCAGATGGAACAGACAAAGAAAACTAACATGTCTCTCTACACTATTAACCAGAAGACCCTTAGGTTGACTCTGTACAAACAGTGCCCCTTTTGATGTATGTCTGATATCTGATGGGCCATACAACTCCAAACCCAGGAATGCCAGGAATTCAGTTTAGTGACTTTTTTCTCATTTATTTTTCCTGATCTACATGGAATTAATTGGGTGACACTATCCAGAACATTGCTTTTTTTCTGAGTGTAGTAACATAGAAACATAAAAAAGGACAGAATTAAATTGCTGTGTACTACATAGAATTATAGAATCATTTAGGTTGGAAAAGACCTTTAAGATCATTGAGTCCAACTGTAAACCTAACACTGCCACATCCACCACTAAACCATGTCCCTAAGCACCACATCTACGTGTTTTTTTAACACCTCCAGGGATGGTGACTCAACCACTTCCCTGGGCAGCCTGTTCCAATGCTTGACAACCCTTTTGGTGAAGAATTTTTTCCCAATATCCAATCTAAACCTTCCCCTGCTGCAACTTGAGGCCATTTCCTCTCATCCTATCACCAGCCACCTGACAGAAGAGACCAGCACCCACCTCACTACAACCCCCCTTTCAGGTAGCTGTAGAGAGCTATAATGTCTCCCCTCAGCCTCCTTTCCTCCAGGTCAAACAACCCCAGTTCCTTCAGCTGCTCCTCGTTAGACTTGTGCTCTAGACCCTTCACCAACTTGGTTGCCCTTCTCTGGACACACTACAGCACCTCCATGTCTTTCCTGCAGTGAGGGGCCCAAAACTGAACACAGTACTCGAGGTGCGGCCTCACCAGTGCTGAATACAGGGGAACAATCACTCCCCTGCTCCTGCTGGCCACACTATTTCTGATGCAGGCCAGGATGCCATTGGCCTTCTTGGCCACCTGGGCACACTGCTGGCTCATATTCAGCTGGCTGTCAACCAGCCTTCCCAGGTCTTTTTCTGCCAGGCAGCTTTCCAGCCATTCTTCCCCAAGCCTGTAGTGCTGCACGGGGTTTTTGTGACCCAAGTGTAGGACCTGGCACTTGGCCTTGTTGAACCTCATACAATTGGCCTCGTCCCATCGATCCAGCCTGTCCAGATCCCTCTGTAGAGCCTTCCTACCCTCAAGCAGATCAACATTCCCACATAAAAGCTGTCATTAGCAAAGGACAGGCTGCTCCTTCATAACTGGAATGGCAGACAGACAGGAATATTCCTTGCACAGAATATTTCATGGCCTGTACTAGAGAATCTTGGCACCCTTTTGAAAATACTTGTATTTAGTGCTTTGTAATTGGTTCTGGCCAACATATTGAACTTAAGTATGGGGCTATAGGAAGTCCTGGAGACCAGCTGATCTCTACAAGCACCTGCCTTGTATCCAGTGTTTATTAGCATCCCGAAGTTCTGCAGTCAGCTTGTAGTGCCCTGGTGTGAAAGAACTGGTAAGGTAAAAAGACCACATGTCTAAATGAGGATGTTACTTAATAATAACATTTTTTGCCCAATCACACATTTTGCCAGTTTGGCTGCTAGATTTTTCACAAGTTTGAAGAGGTATAGCTGCTCTACTGTAAGCTCTGTTTTTTACTTGATATATGCTGTTTGAAGATTTGCTTCCAGAAATTTACGTAATGAAGTCAAGGCTCATGATGAATTCCAAGGCTTAAACTACAGTTGTCTGGAAATGGTCTTGAATTATGGAGGACAAAAATATATAATACAAATATATCAGTGTATGTAAGCCATATATAAGCAATATATTGGCCAAATATAGCAGTGTATATGGAGAATCATTCTTTGATTTTTTTAATCTTTGAAATAACACAGTTACTGTCTAGGAAACCCCTAGCTCTACTACAGAATTATTATTTTTAAATAATAATAAATAATCTTTAATATTTGGAAATATTTTCAGAGGAACAATTTGACAGTACTGGACAAAGTTGAAACTATAAATTCAAGAGTAGTATATGAGACAAAATTACTCTTCATAAATGAGGATATGTCATACACTCTAAAATGTAGCTGACAAGCTGAAAGCATGACCTCTTATTTGTTGTGGACACCAAGTGAAGTGTTTAACATTTGTTTGTGGCCGGCAGGCTTCTCATTTTTCAGTTTCTTCCATAAAACAGAGCAGGAACTGCATGGTCATATAAGACTAAATCCTTGCATGTTCCTAAATTGCTTTGGAAAGAAGGAAGAGGCTGTTGCCAGAATAAGTCCTGCAGCTCAATACCAAAAGCCATCTCAGTGGGGCCAACTGGGATTGTGTGAGAAAGATGGAGGCCAGATAGGTTGGTTTGTGGTGGCAGCCCCTTGCTTTCAGTTGTCATCTGTTGTGGCTTCCTGCTGCGCTCTCATATCACTGAGTACTCCTGCTGATTGTGCAGCCCTGTCCCAGCAAGGTATAGGATTAATGACCCCAGATTGAGCATGTGCACCATATTATGTTTTGCAGTAAGATATTTACAAATTGTGGAGGAGAAAAATGTAAGGACAAAACTGTGCTTATGGTCAGAGTTACATGTTCCATGGGAACTAAGGACTAGCTTGTGGTACTGTTTTTCTCTTTATGCTATCTCCACAAAAGTCCAGGAGACTTGAGACTATGATGATCTGAGTGCTGGTTTCAGAACTGCATGAGTCAGGAAGCAGGAACTCTACCTGCAGGTAGACGATGGGGAAGAAAAAAGAAATCCAGGTAGTTTAGTATCGCACCATCCTGAGTTGTTGGAAAACAAGCTTAAGTTCTATGTTTTTAATTCTTACACTAAGATGTTTGTTGTTACAAATGAATCACAGTTATGTTTATGATTAAGCCAGTCCCTCTTTCTAGATTCACACATCACTGATCAACGGTAGGCCTAGTGCTGATGATCCTTCACAAAAGCTTTTGGAATTTACTTCTGCACGATACATTCGCCTACGACTGCAGCGTATTAGAACTCTTAATGCTGACCTTATGACTCTCAGCCATAATGATCCTAAAGAACTAGACCCCATTGTTACCAGAAGGGTAAGCTGATTATTCATAAACGGTATTCAGTATGACTTGATGGGAGAGCCTTTTCTGATCTGTTTGAGGAGGCAGTACTTGATCCTTGCCATTCACAGAGTTGTTTTGATAGGTTGTTAAATAATTCTTGCCTTCCCTTTGACATTATTAACAACAATATCTTCTCAGAAACAACTTCGAAAAAACGTTTCTTACAGATTGTTTTTTATTTGTTTGGGTATTTTTTTTTTAATTTGTTTGTGTAAATGATTTATGCTAGGAACAGTGTTTATAACGCTTTATCATCAAAATAAAAAATATGGTTTGGCTGATGGAAGTGTCACTTGAGGCTGCTCTTGATGCAACCGCAGTACTTTTTCTGGTGTATCAAGGATTTCAGGACCGAGTGCTCTTGTTCATAATTATTTGGAAACCTTGCCATTGTGAATTTTGTTATCCGATGAGAGTTTTTTCATTTTTTAAAGCTGTTCTGAGAGTATTAACTGATCTTTACAGGTTTGATATTGAAACTGGGGAAACTGCAGCACCAAGCACTTCAGGCTCTCACAGAAATTCAATATTGGAGCCCCTAATAACAGTATCTACCATGGCTACTGTTCTGCAGTATTTCTGCTTTGTATTTTGTCATTTTGAGCCTCTTCTTAATTTACCTGAGACCCATAGTTTAGGACATCAGTGGGTTCATTTTTCTATGAAGGTAGGCTTTCTGATGAGGACAGAAAAATATGAAAAGTGTTTCCTCTTCCCCTTCCTTTGTAGCTCTTTGCCTTGAAGAACATCTGCAGGCAACTCCTCCTTGCACAGCAACAGGAATCTTGCAATTTGTGGCTTCCCTGATACAGGCAATCCTTGTGCATTGACACTGCTTCTATGAGGTCTGGCTAGATAGCTGGGTACAGAACGGAGAAAGGAACTTGGATTTGGTCAGGGTTTGGTGGGTACTTTCAAGGCAGCCCAACTCTTACCTTGGTCATAGAGATAAGCTGCAGCATTTTTAAAGCGTAAAATCTGGATGTTCTGCTTGTTCTGTCTGCCCCATATAGGAAATACTAGCATGGAGACTGCAAGTGCAGAATATTGAACAGCTGCTCCAGCTGTGGCTTGCTGGCCATGGGGAAATGGTTAATACACAGCCTGAGCAAGTGAGATGTTTCTGTGGAGCAGGCTGATGGACCTTTAGGTCTGTTGATAGTATTGTAATATCAAGAAATACACCCCAAAAAGAAAGGCTTGACAGAGAAACATACAAACATACAGCTGGGAAACAAGGGTGTTGAGGGCAAGCATTCCCATTGCTTTTGTAACACACAGAGTTCTGCAATCCAGGGCTTAGTACTACCCCACCTAGCACTACTTAGTGCAGTTTTGCATGGGAAGCTACACATCTTCATCTTCACAAGATGTGGGTTTTATTGGGCAGGGTTCCCAAATCCTGATGTCTCGCCTTTTGTCTCACTGTGCAACCAGCTACAACCAAGGTAATCACTTCCAGCCTTCTGGATTGTATTTTTATTGTTTTTGAAGACTTTACATCCAGTTGTTGATACCAATTGTGTTTAGTTTCTTGTATATAGTGTTGTAAAACGACCAATGCAGAACTTTTCTAAGTATTCGACAGCACCTTTCTGTATCTATTTATCAATTCATTTCTGTCTGTAGCATTTGTTTAGCATTGGTTTCTAGCTCAACTTCAGGCTGCACATAGCTGCTATAAGCCATACACTATGAGTTTTCAGAAAACAAGACAAAGGAGATGAAGCAGGCAATGCAGTGAGAAATACAGCTCTGCTTTTGTCCTCCTACTTTTCTCGGTCTGGACCTCCTTCTCTGCAGTTAAGAACTTACTGTTCATTATAAGTCCCTGAGTGTTGTCTGTAATTCAAGCCCATAACATTAAAAAAATACTAAACATAATAAAAAATTTTAAAACAGAAAAAATTAAGTATGAAATCAAAGAGGCTAGTTTGCTCCAGCTCCAAGATCCTTCAAAGAAATAACAGTCCAGAAGTCAGCATATCTGACCACCCAGGGCCACCTCCTCTTCCTGAACCAGATGGCTGTAGAGTTGTTAGGTCTGAGAGTCTTGAACTCTTCCCTTAGAAGTATCCTCAAAAAGTGTTTCTTTTTTCATTTCCCTGTAGCACATACTTCCCAGGATACAAATGGGCCAACTGTGTTGATACTGCAGCTGTAACTGAACCCAGATGGTCATTTCCTGCCTCTTCCTTGCCTTGAAAATTAAATCCTTTCCTTATGTATGTTGCTTTTGCTCACCACCTGGCAGTATTAATGGATTTTACTCTGCTGTATCACCAATTTTTAAGCTAAGAATTTGGTTAGAATAATGTACTGCTTACATAGTAGTAGCAAAGAGCTAGTTTGGAAGCGAGTGCACAAACTGGTTTTAAGGGAGGACAGAGTTCCTGTTTTAAGAAAACATACTCTTACTCCCCGGACTAAAACTAAAATAGAGCGATTTGTTAAGTTTCATGGCTTCTTAAAGGATGAAAAAAGGATTTTTTTTTTTTTTTTTTTACAAGTAAATTTTGGCTGAGGTCACATTTTGTGGTCTTTCCTGAAGCTGAGGAATTGTGCATACTTATTTAAAGTTAAAAGTCAGTTATTGTTTTGTACCAGTGAGGAAAAATATGCAAAACAACAACAACAAAAATCACAAAATAGAAGGTTTCCGCAAGTGGCAAAAATTCAAAGCTGCTTTTATTTTCAAGTATTTCTTTTATTTTTCAAATCATAGAGTAGTTGAATGCTGGTATTTTCTTTTCCAGAGTAGAAGGGAGGATGTAAATACATGCAAATGTCTTATTCATCCCTTTTTCAACTTTGTGTTTTGTAGTACTACTACTCAATAAAGGATATCTCTGTTGGTGGCATGTGTATTTGTTATGGCCATGCTCGCAGCTGCCCTCTGGATGAAATCACAAAGGTATTCTTTAATCTCATTAATTTATTTTCACAAAACAACTTTTCTGATTTAAAAAAAAAAGACTTTGCCTAAGGAGAATGAGAGAGAGGAGGCTGAAAGAGGTCTTACAATAAGGTGCACACAAATTATTTTCTATAATTTTCTTCCTTGTCTGTGCAAACATATCTGGGTCTCTGGTAACGTAGCTTTCTTGAAGTAAACTCTTTTTCTTTGGCATAAAATTTAAGCAATTCAAGGGGCACAACAAGAAATAGTCTCTCTTGCAACACAGGAGATTTGTCCCTCCTGTTCTAGAAAGGCTATTCCCCAATAGTTGATATAGCATGGTTGAGCAGTCTGATACTAATTGTGGGGTATTTTGGGGTCTTGACATTTTTTGGAGTAAGTCTGATATTAGGTAGACTTTTGGCAACATTGATTAAATTATCCATTAAAAATATTTTTAAAAAGTGAATTTTTTTATTCTTAGAAATTGCAGTGCCAGTGTGAACACAACACATGTGGAGAGAGCTGTAACAAGTGCTGTCCGGGTTACCACCAGAAACCGTGGAGACCAGGAACCATTTCTGCTGGGAACAAATGTGAGAGTAAGTGTGCACAGAGGTTTAGATAGTTTCATAAAGGCTTATTATTTTCTTGTTTGAGGTTGCTTTTCATACATATCTATACTAATTCCCAAGAAAAATCCACAAACTTAACTGTCTTCATAGGATTGTTTAAAGGTAGAGGACCTACTTCTAATCATAACTGTTAAGATCGTTTTAAATATTCTATCCAATATGACTTCTTGGCTAGTGGAGTTGTCACGTAGTGAAGCTTTCAGAATCTCTTTTTCAAAGAGACTTGGGAATTTATTATACTCCTGTAAAAACTGGCAGATTTGCATCAATCATTTTGTTAGCTACTTGAAATGTAAATTTCCTACGTTGATCATAAATTTTGTCAGATAAACAACTTTGTTCTGATAACAAATGTTTTGGGAGAAAATCCTTATTGGCCAATTACATTTCAGATTGTCTGATAGATTGGCTTAAGCTGTGCCAGTATGGCTGGATGTGTTGTTAGGGCGAGTTAGTGCATTTTCTCTCTTCACAGAGCTAATGCATAGCACAAGCTGCAGACGGTTAAGAACCTATTAGATAAAATCTACAGTTGCAAATGGAAAAGTAGTCTTTTTAGTTGAAGTCTTTACACAAGTCTTAATGTCACTCTTTGGAAAGTAGATGTTTGTGGCTGTTTGGTATCCTCTAACCTAAATCAAATTTATACTTGTGTGCTGGCATTGCTGACTTCACAGGCTTTTGTCTATAATATAAATAAGAGAAGAATTAGGCAGATTTTCTTCTGTAATGGAGAGCACAGAAAAATGAAAGAACAGTTATAGCTAATAGCACACATCAGTATCAACATCAGTCCTAACAGGTTTGTTTAAGTGGGATCTACAGAATACTGTTAAACCAGTGCTATTAAAATGGTGACAGTGGTTTTGAAATGTGCTTACTTGCTAAGAAATATAGTTTATCAAGACTGCTGAAGCATATAGCATGGTTAAAGGGAAAAAAGCATGCTTTTGAGATGAATTGATATGCTCTTCTACTTATGTTTTCCACTTTGAAAAATGTCAGTGTTATAGGAACTGTTATACAACATAAATAAAAAAATTAATGTCTTTTCCATTCCTTCTCAGAGTGCAACTGTCATAACAAAGCAGAAGATTGTTATTATAATCAGAGTATTGCAGATCAGAAAAGGAGCATGGATATTCATGGCCAGTACATAGGAGGTGGCGTGTGTTTAAACTGTACTCAACATACTACTGGGATCAACTGTGAAATGTGTGCTGATGGATATTTTAGACCACACAAAGTAAGACTTGGAAAATAACATTCTAATATTTTGGTGAATTACAGCATGATACAATAATGTGTATTTCAGCTGATTGTAATTAATATATATATTTGTATCAGTTGCACAATAGCTAAGAACTATAGAGGTGGGGTTTTTTTGTGTAGAAGACATACCACCAAAACTTTCAGAGAAAAAACAAAATGCTTGTCCAGCTGTGTGGGAGGGCAGGTCAAGTTGTTGGAGAAGAAAAGAATAAATGAAGATGAAACTTGAAGCCCTAGTGTGGGAATGTAGATGTTCTGATAGGAAACCCATTTCTCCTGTGGTTAAAGCTCTAAAAAGGGCCAGTATTGAAATTTCAACGTCTTCAGAAGTGCCAAAATTGTGTACTGTCGTATATCAGCCCATTTCAACCAGTGTTAAAAGGACCATTACATGGTTCTAGGATCAGATTCTTTGTCTCATGAGATGTTGCAATAAATATTCCTCTTCTTGACATGATTATGGTAGAACATGCGCTCTCTGAGCCTGTGTAATTTCCAGTGTATTGACAAGTGCCAGTCTTTGGAAAAATGACCTAAACTCCGCAAAAGACAGTTGATAAGATGTGACTAACAGAGTTGTATGAACTTCCTGTAATGTTAGAGGTCTCTGTATAATGAGACATACTGAATGAAATTTCTGCTCCACCAGGTCTTGCTTTGGCAGGTTGATGCATATTTTGGAAAACCTATGCTTTAGAAATCCAGTGTGAATTGTTGCAGAGAGGAAGGGTGAGTCTGTAGGAGTATGGTTAGACAGCAGGTACAGCTCTTCCAAAGAAGTAAGCCAGAGTTGGAGATTGTCTTCAATCAGCTCAAAGCCAATAAACATGTATCTAGAGGTCATTACTGATTTGCTTTACAACTGAGGCACCTCAAAGGAAAGTTGTCCCTGAAAGAAAATAAAATCCTTGCCATATGAATTGCATTGCCTTATATTTCAAAGATGTATAGATCATGAAGTCAGAACGAATCTTCATGAATAGATAATCTGTCCTCCCATTGAACACAGAGCCAAGGATTTATTTCCTTCCTCTTTGAACCAGAGTCTTTGCAAAAAGCATCCATTCTTGTCTTAAACATTTCCATAATCTTTGGCAAACCATCACAGTGGTTAATTGCTGTTACATTAAAAATAAAGTCTATTTATGCTGAATGTGTCAGGCTTCAGCTTCCAGCCATTAGCAGTTACTATACCTTTGTCTGTGCTATTGAAGACCAAATTTTGTTCCTACCTTGAAGTTTTTTCTAGGCTGCAATCCCCTTATCTTCTGTTTGCTAAAATTAAACTAGTCCCTTGATGTATTGCTCCACATTAGCTTTTCCAGTCTTCATTTGTATTCGTTCTGGTGATCCCAGACAAGTAACTTTTCTCAGTTAATAATTTGAGAATTTGACAGAGAACGTTTGTTTTTGTAGGTTTCTCCCTATGATGATCACCCTTGCTATCCCTGTGGCTGTGACCCGTTCGGCTCTCTGAGTTCTGACTGTGTTAAAGATGAGCACCATTCTGACTCACAGCTTGGTAAGGGAGCGGGAAGCGCCTTTTCTCTAAACTTCAAATCTGGCTATATTTCTGGATATTGAAGTTTGAGGGAACACTATATACTTGTGAATGGCTGCCAGTTAGGTGACACTTCAAAAAAATGGTAAATATTTAGGAAGAAGAGGTGAGGCATAACATACTCTTAAGATTTTAAGGTATGTCAGGTCCCTGAATGTGTTCTTGTGTGGGGATGGTGGGCTCTGACTATGTAAACAATGTGAAAGATTGAGATCTAATGCTGTTGTTTATGAATGCGGTTACAGCTGTCGCAAAATCCATTTTGCTGCAATTTCTGTGCCTCTGGTACTCTAAACATGAAAAATAGATGGTGATACTGACATTATGCCAAGTATCTCTGTGGAATATAACATGGAATGTAATAAAGAAGGAATGCCAAAGTACTTGCACTCTCTGAGACATCTTGAATCCAGGCTACTGCCTGCCTTTATTTATTTTTTTCTCTATTTTTGCTTTCCAAGGGACTTGGCCAGGTCAGTGTCAATGCAGAGAAGGTTACACAGGAAAAAAATGTGATCGTTGTGCATTTGGGTATAGGGGCTATCCAAACTGCCTGCGCTGTAACTGTAGCCTGATTGGTAGCATTAACGAAGATCCATGCACAGAATCTTGTCTTTGCAAAGTGAGTATTAAACTATCATTTTTGCTTAAAATTGAATCTGTGGATTGATTTGTAAACTCCTTTTTAATAAGGGAAATTACTTCATTAACTGGAGAGATCACTTCTTTTATAGGGAGTAACCTGGTGTAACTGTACACCTGACAACCTAAAACTTAAAATTACTAACTATTCTCTGTATGGAAATATATGATAATATATGTTGAATAGTTCTGTATGTTACTGATACACCATTTTCTAAAATAATGGGCCAGACTGACATTAAAATCAAATAATAACTGCTCATGTGAGTGCTAAGGAGAATCACAGAGAGAATGACAGTATGCTTAACTGGGTTTGGTTTCAGGGATGAGCTGATATTTCTCCTCAGAGTCACTGATTTCTTGTAAAGAAAGGATGTGTTTATAACATCTGCTTTGTGTGAAGAAACAGCATGCATTTGGAAAGAACTATTGGAAAAATTGCATTAGATGTATGTATGAAATATGATTTTAATTATTTGATTGCAAAATATAAACCATAAAAAATGTTAATAAACAGAGAAGTTTTGCAGCCTTCTTTTATTTTTTGGTAAATATCCAAATGCCTTGAAATATCTTGCAGCTGTAGATTCTGCTGAACTTTATAACAAAGCTGTGTGTTCAATATTTAAAGAAGTTACACTTAATTTTCTGAACCAAATGTTAGCTAGTAGTTTATGTATTTGTTGCCAAGTATGACAGCGAACAGGAGCCAAAAAAAAGTGGTTTGTTTGACAATTTTTCTGAAACTTCTTAGTCCTTTTGCATAATTTATCTGATCCAAAATATCAAACATACAAATAACTGAAGTCTGGGAGAAAGAAATAGCTCCAATTTAAATATGAAAAAGGAGATACAACTGTTTCGCCTGCTTTTGAGCTAGAGTAACACTATATCAGCCAATGCAGCTAACTGGTGAAAATTTTGGTATAAACTGGATGAGAAACTGTCCCCTTTCAGTGCTGTTGTAGGCATGAGCATGGCATACAGAATTTTTGGGTTAGATCACTGAGAGTGTCACCAGTCAGCAGCCCACCTATAGAGGTGGAAGGAAGGAAGAAGAAAAGTTGTGTGCTCCAAATATCAAAGGAAGGAGACAGGATTTCTAAGCCTATGCAGTCTCTCTGAACACAGTAGTGCAAACTATTCCTTTTTATACTCTGAATTTCATAATATTTGATCTTAGTGAAACACAGCTCTTGAGGTCTAGTCATTGGGTAAGATTTTTATTTTTCAATAAGAAATAAGTAATAATAAATAATAAAAATATCTAATAATGTTACAGAGATAAAGTGAAATGTTTGATCCAAGTGCACCCTGAAGACTGAGAAATAAAAAAAGCTGAAAAGAGCATACAAATACTATTTCTCTAAAAATCCAAGATTTTAAAATCTCATTATCTGAGGAGGCCCTTTGCCCAAGTTTGGATATTAACAAGTAAAAAGCGGTCATCCTCAGCTTTTGAATCAGAGCTGGGGACCATAAATTTTTCATATGGTTTGCGAAAACAGTTTGTACTTTGCTTACAAAAGCACATAACCTAGCTGTTTAGAGAGGCCTTGTGTAAGCTTGACAGGCCAAACACTGGTCCAGAAGAAGAGTCAGTTGGTAGTGTTGCCACCAAAGGTCTCATATTTCTCTCTGGTAGCTTGAAATTTGCTCCATGGGACCAAATCTGATGTAAGTCTGGAATCTGGAGTGATTCTTTTGGCTGAAGTGAAGTTACCCCGGTAACTGCTTCTGAAAGCAGAACTTGGTCCACAGGCTTTGCATTTCAAATTGCAATGCAGAGCTCATACAGGCCTCCTCAAAGTAGTGACAGGTATGCCTCGTTGTATGCCCTGGAGTCCTTGTGTCCTAACCATAAGTATTAGGGAACTTTGCGGGGTGCTTCATCAAGTTCTCTTTGCCTTTGTAATGGAGTTTTCCCATAGTGGAAACTAAAGGTTGAAATGGTGGAGTGTTGTGTGACCGGGTCTTGTCCTGATATGAAGCTAGGACACAATCAGAATCTTGTTTCTGGCAGTGGTAAATGTTCTGTATCTTACTGTGTAGAAATACTCATGGAGATCTATTTACACAGCTTCGTGGGTATTTACCAGATATTTTCTCTACTGGTTTGCCTGTCAGCAGCAATTGTCTAAACTTTCTGAATAAATAACAACATAGTGTTTGTACAAATTTTACAAGAAAAAAATTTGGTGCACTGTTTTGGATTCCCCCGCCCCTCAAATTCTACATTGAAAGAGGTATGTAGCAGTATGCTCTGAACTACCCAATTTGGATGGTAAGGAGGCAGCAGGCCAGTGAACGGAGCTAAAGGAGGGGAGCACCTCTTCTTTTGGGCTAGGAGTTTCTGGACCTTAGCCCAGAGCATGTTAGAATCATAGAATCGTTTAGTTGGAAAAGACCTTTAAGATCGTCAGGTCCAACCATCAACCATGCCCACTAAACCATGTCCCTAAGCACCACATCTACATGCCTTTTAAATACCTCCAGGGATGGTGACTCCACCATTTCCCTGGGCAGCCTGTTCCAATGCTTGACAACCCTTTTGGTGAAGGATTTTTTCCTAACATCCAATCTAAACCTTCCCCTGCCACAACTTGAGGCCATTTCCTCTCATCCTATCACCAGCCACCTGATAGAAGAGACCAGCACCCACCTCACTACAACCCCCCTCCAGGTAGTTGTAGAGAGTGATAAGGTCTCCCCTCAGCCTCCTCTTCTCCAGGTCAAACAACCCCAGTTCCCTCATCTGCTTCTCATGAGACTTGTGCTCTGGACTCTTCACCAGCTTTGTTGCCCTTCTCTGGACATGTTCCAGCACCTCAGTGACTTTCTTGTAGTGAGGGGCCCAAAACTGAACACAGTACTCGATGTGTGGCCTCACCAGTGCTGAGTACAGGGGGACAATTGCTGCCCTGCTCCTGCAGGAGGAAGAGCTGCCAGCTAGCCTAAGTGTATGTGGTGTTCCTCCAGGAAGAGGTGGAAGCAGTGGTAGGAATCACAGTGTAAGTATTAATAGATGGCTGAGAAACTGTTGTCTTGAAGCTGGGTGTGGTAGCTCCAGGAGCCTGGCCTTAAAGGTGAGCTATGCTGTTTATTTATAGACCATGCGGATTCAGTAAACATTGGATCTTTTCTCCAGAGCAATCTACAAATTCAAGCTATGAGAGAAGTAGACTGGCAAGCTGGCAGAAGCTTTTCAAACCCTGCCTGTGTGCTGAAATTTCACTGCAAAAGAGCCCTTGCCAGGGCATGTTTAGCTTTTGATGGACTGGCAAATTCTGCCGAATTTTTCCAATCGGTTTTAGTTTTAAGCTTTGAGTCTTATTCAATAATCCTGCTGTGCTGAAATCTGTTTTCTTTTATAACCTTCTGAATGCTGTTATGCCTAAATCCCATCTAATCCAGTGTATTTGTTACCATAATAATGCTGATGTGAAATGTATTATATGCCATTGACAGGAAAATGTAGAAGGTGAAAACTGTGACCTCTGTAAACCAGGATTCTACAATTTGCAAGAAAGAAATCCTCAGGGCTGCACAGAGTGTTTCTGCTTTGGGGTTTCTGATGTCTGTGACAGCCTAACATGGCCTATAAGTCAGGTATTTATACATTATGTCCATGACCTAATATTCTTTCCTCAGGCAGCTGCAAAATGTACTGTATTTCTTTGGCATGTGCCCAAGTTAACGCCAAATTCTGGCGTGTGTCTTCTTGCAGAGGAATGGATTTTCAGTGTCATTCAGCAGCTCTGAGGTATTCAGAATATCATCCCAGTGCAGGCTTTGGCCCCACTGCCTTGCAGTAATACCAGAAGCATTGGGTAGTGGAGGCTGCAATAATGCTCTGGAAAAATGCATTATTTCTGACCTTGTGCTGTTAAAGTTTCTTTGCATATTGAAGATATGAGCCCAAATCTGTTTCCTTGCTCTCATACCTAATGGGCAAGGCTAGAGTGACCTCTGGCAATATTGCTAATACTCTTTCTTGGAGAACAGAGTGATTATAAATACCACTGTCATCTGAATAGAAATTTTTTGAGTTAGGGGGCTTTGGGGACACTATTTTTCCACCAAATTCCTTCTGTATCTTTGCAGAGCTAGTCACGCTTTAGTCCCCTATTTTGTGCACCAATAAAAAGAGAGGAAAATGCATCAAATTAACTGAAATTCTAAGATGCTTGCATAAAACTCTTTCAGTGAGACAAAGTTCTTTCATCTTGCTCCCTCTTCTGGGATTCTGGATTTAACTTTCCTCCAGCTCAGTCCTATCTATAAATGGGGATGATAGACCTCAAAGCCCTTGAAGTTCTGTAATTCTATCTCAGTGAAGTACATAGGTATAATGATAATTTTATTGGAAGGGTGAAAATCACACTCATTTTTGTTCCTATGTAGTAGAGAGGTGGAGACAATCCTAGTATGAAGTGGTATATTTGCACATATTGGATGTCAGACTGGGCTAATGAAAGTGTTACAGATCCATCAGTTCAAATTAATATCTAGGGAGGGGTTAAGTTTAGTGACTGCTTTCTCAGTGACACAAAGCCTGACTCCATTAACATTACTATTCTTTCTTACAGATATCAGACATGACTGGATGGCTTGTTACTGATCTCTATAATGCAAGGAGCGTGCAACCTCGGCGAAGCCAGTTTGATGGACCCCGTCAAATAAGTATTAACAACACTGAGGCTGTGAAAATACTGAAACATACTTACTACTGGTCAGCACCTGAGACGTATCTAGGAAATAAAGTAAGTTCCCAGCTACAGTCAAAACTCCTTCATAGTTTCTCTATTCTAATCATAACATATTGCTCTAAATATATAATTTCTGTAATTAAAAATTACACATAAACCCCAATATTACCAGACTTCTCAATCTATCTCTGCTCTTGAAAACATAGTGTGCCTGGCCAGACATTCCCAGCACCCTCTTCATGCTCTTTGAGCTCATTCATCTCCCCACTTCCTTCTTTGCCTATCCTTGACACAATATAATCTCTTTTTTTTTTCCTCTTGACTTTTACTGACTTACATGTTCACATTTCCCATACTCTTGGCTTCTGTCCCAAAGCTTACACCCTTCACACCTTGTCCAATACAGTAGACAGGACCATTAAGTTCTTCTTACCTGCCTCTTGGCCATCTCCCATTTCACATTTATTAGTTTCCAGCCAGCTAGTCTTTAATTTTTGCCCTGGTTACTACCTAAAGCTCTAGGTCTTCCATTTTTCCCAGCAGAATCACAGATTAGTTGAGGTTGGAAGGGATCTCCTGGAGGTCATCTTGCCCAACCTCACTGCTCAAGCAGGGTCACCTGGAGCAGGTTGCCTAGCACCATGTCCAGATAGTTTCTTCCAAGTATCCCAAAGGATGGAGACTCTACAACCTCCCTGGGCAACCTGTGCTAGTGCTTGGTCATCCTCACAATAAAAAAGTGTTTCCTGATGTTCAGAGGTAACCTCCTGTGTTTCAGTTTGTGCCCATTGCCTCTTGTCCTGTCACTGGGCACCACTGGAAAGAGCCTGGCTCTATCCTCTTTGCACCCTTCCTTCAGGTGTTTGTATACATTGATGAGATCTTCTTGAGTCTTCTCTAGGCTGGACAGTCTCGGTACTCAGTCTTTCCTCATATGAAGGACGCTCCAGGCTCTTAATCATCTTTGTGGCCCTTTTTTGGGCTCTTTCCAGGATGTCTATCTGTCTCTTGTACTGGGAAGCCCAGAGCTGGACTCAGAACTCTAGCTGTGAGCTCGCCAGTGCTGAGTAGAAGGGACCTTGCAACCTCATCTTTAATTATTTTCAGTCCCTTCTCTTTGCCCATGCAGCCCCATTTCTTAGTATGGTGACACAGTAAATGAAAACAAGTCTCAGAAGTGTAACATTAAGGAGTAGTTTTGCACAGGGCAATACTTACTCAAATTCTGATCTCTTATTTAATATAGGTCTAACTGTTGGTACCACTCTTTAACTTACTTTGAAGTAGTCAGCAGCAGCTGTGGGGCTAAGGAGCCTGAAAGGTGGAATATGGAATGTGAATAACTCCAACATGCTGTGCTCCTTGGCTAGGATAGTAGTGTAAACCTCTGCTGTTTGTTGAAAGTCTTGTAGGTGATTTAACTGAATGAGGGCATTTACCTGAATCACCTGTAGAGCCTTCAGCTAGCTTTCCCCACCTGTACAACAACAAGCCAGCACTTGTCCCTGTGCTGATACACACTGCGAGTTAAATTTTCCCTGGAAAGTGGTATTTGTAAGCAATGTACTCCTATAATTTGGACATTGTACAGTCCCATGTCACTTCTTTGGTTGGAGGTTATCGTGTTGTTAAGACTTTTCTTTTTGTTATTTCAGCTCACAGCTTTTGGTGGAGACTTGAAGTATATGGTATCTTATGACGTTCCAATGGAGAGTGTGGACAGTGATATAGTATCTAGTGTGGATGTCATCATTCAGGTGGGGTTTATTTCAGCTTGTTACTATTCAGACATTATTAGATATCTATGAAGGGGTTAAAAAAGGAATATAAAATAGGATTTCTATAGTAGTTTTGTCAATTTTAAGTCCCTTTTTAAAAGTCACTACCAAGATTTTGTTACTACTCATTTCTCTGATTTTCTGATCCATTTGTCTGAAATTGTAGGTATACAATACTAGTTTTAAATGTGTAAACAGGTGAAGTGTTCATTAGCAAATGTACAAAGCTTTGTTTACGAAAGAAACTACAATAAGCTGGAAGGACTTATATTTATGAAACATGAGTGTTCTTTTACTTACTTTTCTAGATTTATGTTGCAGTTAAAAAGTAAGGCTCTATATTGAATCCAGGTACCTCCAAAAACCTGTTATTTTGTAATACATGCTTAACAATAGAACAAGGGAGAAAAGAGATTCTGTTTTGTAGAGGAGTTTGATTTTTGAAATTTAATTCTTTTTCCAAAAGAAAATAAAGTATTTCTGAAGTCTCTGAATCAAAAGAGAATGGGATGGTAGTATTCCTGAAGCCATAGAAAATACAGGCCTTTTACTTACTGTTTTTCTAGTGCAAGAAATCTAATTTGATTGCCTCTTTTCTGTGTTATCTGGATGTATTTCTGACTCCAAATGTAATTGATAAATAAAATTTGCATGCAGATATGGAAAATATTTTCTCTGTCTTTTTGAATTTCAGGGTAATGGGCAGATTTTGAGTACAAGAGCAGCGGGCTTGTCATTACAGCCATATGAGGAGTACTCTAATGCAGTGAGATTTGTATCGGAGAATTTCATAGACTTCAATACAAAAAAAGCTATAGACCGGGAAAGGTTGATGACTGTTCTGGTAAACGTGACACATCTTCTGATCAGGGCCAACTACAACATTGCCAAAAAAGCTGTGTACAGGTGAGGGAGAGAAAATATTCAAGTTAGCCTATATACTTATGTTATTTTTGTGCATATGAAACACTGTTCATAGTGGCAGTATTCCTAAAGTTTTACATTGATAATTTCTAGGAAAAAAAACCCATTTTTTATTGAATCTTCTCCAGGCTGATCTTGTCCCCAAAACACATTCATGTGAAATGTGTGGAAAAGGTGCATTTGGTTGTTTTGAAGATATCTGATAGCAGAAACATTGTTTTCTGCTTTAAAGAAATAACTGCATAAAAGCCTTATTACAATGGCTGCTTTGTTAGAGGGAAATACCTCCAAAACTCTCAACAGTATGCTTATTTTGGTATGTGGCAAGTAAATCCATCACTGACTATTGAAAACCTGTCAGTAAAGACATTGGCTGTAATTTCTTTTAATGTCTGTTTGTAGATGTTATGGATGCTCATGTCTAAGGGAGTGCTTAATAGGAAAATTGGGCTGGAATGGATTAACTGGTCATTCCGTAGTCTCAAGTCAGCATTAGCAGTATCTGTATCAGACCTTATAGGTCTCTGTTTTACCTGTTCTCCAAGATACACATGAATAAAGTCTTGCCACTCTCAAGGGAATCAATTCCAGTGCTTCATCATTTATTTACTTAATTCCCTTAGCCTCACCAATAGCCTTTCTTCCTCATTCCCTAATTTTGTAGCATTTCCTGTTGATAACATTGGAGTGGATACCAGATTTGCTTTGTGCCCTTGAAGGTGGTGATATTTATGTCTATTTAGGGATAGTGTGTTCCTCTTTCTGGAATGTTTGTAAAGATTTATGTAAATCATTTTACTTCTGACTGAGAAGATGGCCTCTGCTGCAAAATGCCATTGTTTGTAGTAAGAGGTTTTGCTTTATCCTGTTGTATGCAGCATCAATGAACTGGTGCTGTTTCTTATTACTTACCCACCTGTGATATGTGTCTATTTTAGACCTGGTGCAGTAAAGCTATTTTATTTCAGGGCAGCAGTAGAAGGCTGCCCCGCTGATGTACCTCTAATACCATGACAGAAGGGGAAGGTTTTGTTTAAACATCTCCACAGGAGGAGAGATAATGGTAGGAACTAATGATAACAGGAGGAGGGCACATCTACTCCCAGAATTGCAAAAGCAGTGATAAGACTATGATTGTAGTCTTTTTACAGCAGACACTTGTGCCTGTTCCTCAGCTGTCACTGCCAGGGAGCAGCACTCAGCAGTGTTACTCCCCTGGAAGCAAAATCAAGTTTGGGGAAACAAGTGATGTGATGTTTTCATGCTTGATTTTAGGCTGGACTCTGTGACCCTGGATACTGCAAGTGCAAATGTTATAGATCTTTCTTCAGCACCAGATGTGGAATTCTGTGAATGTCCTCAAGGTTACACAGGAATATCCTGTGAGGTAACATCTTAGTGTTTTATGTATGCAAAATTATATCCTATATGAAAAGATCTAGGTTTTAAAAGCAGGCTGCCTTTAATTATACTGCCATAAAAGTGTATGTTCTGTGGTGAAATGCTGTCTATTATACTGTACACAATGCTGTAGATATCTTCTTCTAGGTACACTAAATGGGATTTTAAACTTATTTCTTGAATTCTGTTTGGTGGCACTAAAAGATGATGAAACACTTTAGAATATCAGTGTTGCAGAGGGAGCAACTGTAAAAGCTCTGTGAAGCTCTTTTGAGCTTACCTTACTAATTTTTACATTTTACAGCACCCTTTCTGGATCTGAATCGTACAGTTTATTTCTGTTTTATGTCATTAAGTTTATGGAGGTAATAAGGAATCTTAGCAGGGAGGAATGCTAGCCTTTGGAAGATCCCACGAGTCAAATGTGTCATGCAAGGTGGTGTCTTATATATCTGTGAATAGAAGATTAGGGAGGCAGAGCACCATCTGCAGAATAGCAGGAATTATTTTGACAAATAATTTCAGTATGAAACCTTGTGCCATAGTATTGTTAATGATTCTGCAGAGGAGGTAGGACATCTGTTTTTTTTATTGTCCCATAATAAAGAACTTCACATATTCAACTGCACAAAACGTAACTTATATGCCTCCAGGGGACAAAGGGCTGAATCAAAGTTTTATGGAGTTAATTCTTATCCCCTTTATCCAGTCCAAATAAAAAACAACCACCAGAAAAGAGCTGCAGTGACATCAATAGAGTTGAAAGAACATTCAGTTACCACAATGTGAATGAGTCAGATGGTGGGTGCTCAGAAGTGGGCTCTTTGAAAATGTTTTGATGTGTACTTTTAACACATGTAATGCTACTGCTTTTTTCCCCTCGTTTCTTTTCAGTCCTGTCTACCTGGGTACTACCGTGTGGATGGAATCCTCTTTGGAGGTATTTGTCAACCCTGCAAATGCAATGGGCATGCAACTGAGTGTGATATTCATGGTGTTTGCTTTGTAAGTCATCCTTCAAAGTGTTTGTGTTTTAAGCATCTATTTAGGAATTAGAGCATTTTGGCTCTTGCTTTTCATTGTTCACTTCAGAATATATTCAGGTGGCTGGCTCCATTAAAGTGTTCTCCAATAAAGGGTTTGTTTCAGTTTGTCATTTCAAGTGGGGAATAATCACAACTAAAATAAAAATGTCACCATATACTGGCTGATAAAAATCTTAACTTTGCTTGCTGCAGGTGACAATAAAACTTTTTCTGAAAGGAACAAAATTGAGCAGTATTTTGGGTGAATATCTGTTTCTGGATATATGCGCATCTTCCATGACTGACATCAGTGGAAATTACGCATTACTTTCTGAAGAGAGAATTTAGCTCTCAGATCTCTTCTGAAATTTAAAGGTCACAGAAATAAAATGGTTAAACACCAGTAAGAAACATACAAGAAGTTTGTTACTGCAAACGTGTGCAATATGCAAAATATGTTTTAAGTTTGTGTATAAGTAATGTGGCTGGTTTCATGGTGTAAAGTATATTCGAAAATGTAGGAAAGAAACAGTTAGGATTTGTTGTTACAACTCAGAAAAACCCCCACTTATTTTCAAAGTTCTACTCTGTTCTTCATGGCTGTCTCCTTGAATGTTATACTGCATGCAGACTCCTGCAGGGATTCCTCAGGGGCTGAAACACCATCAAGAGTAAATACGAAAAGATTTTTTCTGTGTTTCACAGGCTTGTCAACACAACACCACAGGACCTTTCTGTGATCGGTGCTTGCCTGGCTTCTATGGAACTCCATCCCAAGGAACTTCTGAGGACTGCCAGCCTTGTGCATGTCCTCTGAGTTCTGCTGCAAACAAGTAAGCTGCTTATGTGAGATTTTCTTTTGCATCTTCAGCAAAATCAGAAAGTGGGATAAAGAAAAAAAGTCGTGAAACCTGAAGGAGGGAGAGATGGATTTTTTTCTTTCTCTTCATTTGAGCATATCTCATGGAAACATTGTTTCTCCGGGTAGGCAAATGTATAGACTAAGGTAAGACAGGCTGAGTGAACTGATGCAATTTGTACGTGAAGGCTGAAAGTAGTATTTTGACCTATCCTTGACCTTGGCAGCAAGATCACTGTTATCCTTCATGTTGTTTCAGAAAACAACAGAAGGACAGAAGTGTTGCATGTGAAAGAGGAGCTCGGTACAGAAATTGGACAGATTTGCTAGAAAGAGGGCCAGGTTTTTAGGAAGTTTTAAAATCTTCCTTTCCTTTAAAAGAAAAAAACCTCAAGAAGAGTTTTTGAAAATTATAACTTTATTTTGACATATTGTAATGTTTAAAGCATTGATGTTAATCTAGAAGAATTTGCAATTACATGGTTATATAGATAGGTGCATGGACCTGAAGGGTGAATATTGAATGTTTGAGGAAGTCTTGCGATTCTCTGTATTGATACTGACTGCCATAAATATTGTTGATAGTTTCAGTCCTACTTGCCAGCTGAGTGAAGGAGGTGGAATTGTCTGCGACAAATGTCTTCCAGGCTATACTGGTTCTCAGTGTGAAAGGTAGGTACACTAGCTTTGGGTAAAATACATATCATTGCCATCACTAACTGTTCATCTTCCTACCCGCCTTGAATTGTACAGAACATTTCTAATAAAATTTTCCTTCCCATTTTGTCTTTGCTTGTAACACAGAGACACTTTAGATAAAAAATTTAATGGGAATTAAACACTCCCTTGGGTGGGGAGAGTGTTTGATGTGACTGCATTCCAGCTGATAAAGTTTTTAATCTCTGGTGCAGGTGTGCTAATGGTTACTATGGAAATCCACTCATGCCTGGACAGTCATGTGCTCCTTGTGAATGCAATGGCAATGTAAACCCTCAAGAGGATGGCCACTGTGATGCTGTCACAGGACAATGCCTGAAATGTCTGGGGAACACAGCAGGTCACCACTGTGAAAAGTGTGCTGATGGGTATTATGGGGATGCAGTGACTGAGAAAAGCTGTCATGGTAAGCTGTTGTTATTACTCTCAAAATTTAAAGAACACAAAAATGTGGTGTACATGTAGCATAATGGATGGGGAGATACGCACCTTTGCTGAAAGAGTTAACCTTCAAGTTGTGAGTTGGCAAGTGCAGGTTGAAAACTATGGAGTTGGGCTAGCCTGATGAAGGAATGTATTATGCTAGGGTCCGACACTTTGTTTCCCTGAACTGGCTTGCTTAACACTGACCCTCCACTGACCTGCTGTAGACATTTCCTACTTCTGAATGTTACACATAGGGCTGGAAGAAACAAACTTCTCAAGTGTATCTATTTGCAGAGGTTTGGGTTTTTTTTTTTAACTTTTAGCCCAAATGTGTAGTACAGGTATTACTGTAGTATATTAACATCTATGGCATATAAACAGGTGAAATACATTATATACCAGATTTGGAATTCTGTATAATAATGAATGCATATAGATAGACATTAATTTTTTTTAATTTGGTTTCTTTTTGTCTAAACATAAGCCTGTGCGTGCCATATGAATGGTTCCCTTTCAAGTACTTGTCATCATGAGACAGGCTTCTGTCACTGCAAATTAAATGTGATTGGAGAAAGATGTGATAAGTGCTTGGTAAGCAAATATTTACCTGTTCCTAATACCTACATTTTCTTGTATCTTGGTCTTCCTGTTTATCTATAGATACAGATTAGAGCAGATACAGAGACTAGCAGCAAATATATTCAGGGGAGAGGGGACCTGTTGCTGGAGCAGAGACCACAGGTTTGTCTGCACAGGCTTTTGCAGTTGCGGATTGCGCTGCCTGTGCTCTTAGCAGATGTGAAGCTATGTAGTTGACTCGGCACCCTTCTGAATAGAGCTGTTCAGGCTAGTGCTGTGCTCACTGACAGCGTGCAGTCATGTTGGCTTACCAAAAAAACAAACCAAACACTGCTAACAGACCTGAAGGGATCTTAGCACTGTGCTTCTGCAAAATGAAGTCTGAGTGGGAATATCTGAAGAATGTGGTTGATGATAATAAATACATGATGGCTCAATGCCAAAAAAGGATTCAGCTAAAAGACAGGCCTGTTATAAGAACAAGCAGATATTCACTGGTGATACAAAACAGCAGTTTCCAGCCTTTGCTACGTTTAGAACTGCCTCAGAGACCAGAGCAGGAAATCTGTGCCAGTTACTGCCCTTGTGCCAGCCCAGCTGAATGCCTTTCAATCCACATGTACCATAGGTTGCTGACCTGCTCTGTTCTGGTCTTTCATTCACATTCACAGAAATCTGTGCCTGATCAGCATAGCCTACCCTCACCTCATGGAAGCCTTTAAATTAAAATAAACTCAGACTTTAAAACATAAAGTCTTACTGATGAGATTAGAGGACCACAAAGGCATTTCAGTGTTCACTTTTCCACCCAAATGCATACTTGCCTATAGCTGGGAACAATGAATAGATAAGGCCAGGGAGCCCTCCCACAGCAGTCACACAGTGCTGACAGTATTTGTGCAGGTCAGACAGCAGGGAAAGTAAAGAAGAGAAAATAAGAGTATACATTGTATTGTTTTCAAAAATTTATGAAAGGTAGCTCAAATGTATTTACTTCCTGTCCAACAGAATGGTTATTATGGCCTGCATACTGGCCTTGGCTGCATTCCCTGCAACTGCAGTCAATTTGGCTCAGTCTCCAAGGACTGCAATCATCAGGGGCATTGTCACTGTGTACCAGGAGTGGCTGGAGAAAAGTGTGATCGTTGTGCTCATGGCTTCCATGCATTCCAGGATGGTGGCTGCACACGTAAGCTCTAATGCATGATCCTTTCAGGGTTTGTCTGGAATTTCTTTCAGCAATATATTTTATGTTAAACTCTGGCAAAGGTCAGTTGTTTTGATGAATATATGGAAAAATCTGTAGAATGGTCTCCTAATACTTTGATTAAGCAAGGGAACAAAACATTTCTTTGATTGCTTATTATGTGGTTCCTTGTAAAAGGTGGTGATTATGAAATAATAACTCATAACAACTCATAAAGGTTGCATGAGAGAAATACTACATCCTAAATAGCTCCTTTGTCTCTCTCTCCTTTTTTTTTTTTTAACAAAACCCTTCAGTCCTTTGGAGAGAATAGAAAATTCTTTTTTTTCTGCAATTGTAAAAGAGCTATTACTCTTACAGATTTTTACCTTGATTTTTCATTTAATTCTTAAAAATATGTTTATACCTTGATAAGGTGTCATTGACTATTTTCCCATCATCACCTGGGTATGTACAATTTTTAGTCATGATACAGAGAAAATGTTAATCCAAATGAGAACATGCCATCAAAAAACCTAATTTATGTTAATAAGATGCAGTTTTCAACACAGTATAGCTAAAGGAATGCCTACCTTTTCTCCAACCTAACAAAAATGTTTTTTTCATGCCTCAAATAGTATAGTCATGTGAAATCTGTAGTGAGATTATGTGATAGGATTGTGTTTTGGAACATATATACTGTGTTTTTACTAAGAATCAAAGATCCCTTAGGTACCTTTAACCATTTCAGTCTAGAAAATTTTGTAAATGTTATTAAAAGAATTAATAAAACCACTTTTCTGAACTTCTGCTTTTAGCAAGAATAGTATTGCATTTCTTAAATAGACAAGTGCTTCTTGCAGCAGTTAGTTATTATAAAAATAGTTATCCATCCCTATTATTCACTAAGCAATTCTTGAAAAGTACTAGTTCCTGAGATCAATCCTTTCACCTGCTTGAGAACATTATCATATGTCCTGATGCATTTTGTATCCTCTATAATAGATTTTTTTTCCTGTAAATTTACTCTTCTCCGCAATAATTTTGTTTGGCTTTGATTCCCTGTGGAAATGCAGCACTGCTTTTTAAGCCACCAAACAGGCTATGTCAAGAAGCAATTATGGGCTTTCAATAAAAAGATGAAATGTCACTGTGGTCATAATTTGTTTCTCAGTGATTAGGGATGGCAAGGAGTTCCTAGTGGAATGTGTAAACTGTACTGCATAATTAAGAAAAGTAAGACTATCAGTGGTCTTGCAGTTTCTTCTCTGTAGCTAAAGCAAGGTTAAAGTTAATCATTCAGTCCTACTTCTCTTGCAGCCTGTGACTGTGCTCATACTCAGAACAACTGTAATGCTGATTCTGGCCAATGCATTTGTCCCCCTCACACTCGAGGTCCAAAATGTGAACTCTGTGAAGAAAATCACTGGGGACTGTCTCCTAAACTTGGCTGCAAGGTATGGTAGGCTGGCTGAAAAGCCATGGCTGTTAAAAGCAATTCACCTTATACTAATGTCAGAATTGGACTCTTGTTTTGAGAATTTCAATCTTTATTTTCTGTCTCAAAGTGTTAGTCTAACTTGCTCACATTAAAAAAGAAAATTAAAAAAATATTAGACTGTAAAGTGTTTATTTAGGAACCATTTAAGTAAGCTGTCTTTGACAATACTGATCAGAATGCCTATTCTGGATAGGTGCATAGATCATATTAAATTTTTGAAGTGTGTGTTCTAAATTTTAATTGCTTAAATAGTGATACTAAAACAGATTTATAGCAACAATTGGCAACAAGGAACATTAGTTTCTGTGCTGATCAAGAAGTGATGATATTAAGGTTTTAAGAACAATGAAATCTAGCTTATCTTGAAAGTCACTGCATGCTTTTTTTCTGAATATTTACAACTAAAATGGCGTAAGGTAGTCAATGTTTCATGAATGGAAAATGGTAACTGCCATTATCTCAGCTTAATATTTATGATTAAACAGTAAAATGCCAACTCAGTGCAAATCGAAGGAGTAGCAACCATTTACCCAATTAGGTTCATGCAGTAAATTCCTGACAGATATGGCATTGGGCCAATCTTTATTCTATAAATGTTGAGATTTTAGAAAGCCTCAGAATTACATGAATATAATGTGTAATTTCAATGGAGAAACCACAAAAATAATCAACTTGACAAGGTCTGTCATTATATGCAGTAAATACTTAACAAGTACAAGTATTAGCCAAATTTTTTTTTCTCTCTTTAATTTTTTTAGACTAAGGATGATAAGATAGTCCTATAATATGTCTTGAGAGTTTACCATCTTAGTGGTTTATAGCAACTTACTTGGCAGCTGGTCTTTAAACTGTCAGCTTACCAGCTTTGTCAGCTACCAGCAACTGTCATTCTTACCTAATGTTCTGCAAATACAATGTGTTAGTCCCTGTGCCTTTCCCTTGAAGTGTTCCTTTAATAGGGTGATTCCACAGCACTTGCCAATCATCAAGTTTCACTAAATATGCAACTGCTCACTTTTGCTAAGTTGTTTAGCATTCCTTTTGGTTACAATATCACAGTAATTAACAAGAATTACTCTAAAATATTTTAGTTACTTTCTTGATGCAACAAACAATACTGTGATCTGCAGGTAACAGTCCCGAGAGAGGCTCCCCTGTGCTGAATAGTCAGCTGTGGCAGGTTGAGACCTGGTGCAATGTCTGCTGGCAAACCCTGGAAAGGCTCTTGCATGCACTTTATATGGATGAAATGGGGGAGATGCTATCAGAAACCCAGCTGGTCTGGTTTTGCAACACAAACTGCATTAGTGGGATACTTCATCTGGCTCCATTTCTTGCAGTTTCCTTGGTATTCAGCATCCCTTTCTGGGTGCAGTGATGAAGCAGAGCTGTAGTCATGGTTTGCTTACAATGCTTTTCAAGTGTGCTGCAGCACGGTTAATTGTACCTTAGAGTCCTTGCGTATCTTTATCACATATAGATAGACATTGAAGTACATGTAAATTATTTCTATTATTATGATTCTTAAAATAGGGTTTGATGTTAAGAGCTGTAGACCTTTAATGGTAGCTGGGAGCCAAAGTTGTCAACTTGTTTGGTCATAAAGTGTATTGGACTAGGCAGTGTAGTACCTAGTTGCAAGCACTGTTTAAAAACTGTTTAATACAAAGAGTACTAATGGTGAGCAGCAATCTTGTGAAGAATGCTAAAGGATAAATAGTGATGCTAATAGATTTTGTGGGTCTTTGTGTAGAGTGCTTTTCAAAGTAAGGCTTTTCATCTCAAAGGGAGATGATGAGGAAAGAAGACTCAAGGAAAATGCTCTCAGTTAGGTGATGATAGATGGAATGTACTTTTTGCTTGCACTGTTAGAAATAACCATAGAGCAAAATTGGACTTGTTAAGTAACCACAGATAAGAAATTAAGACTGAAGATTAGATCCAGTCTACTTCAAAAAAGAATGACAAATTAAGTACATCCACTTTGCATATTTGTAATATGGTTTATATTACTGATTATATAATGAAGGATGGGCTCTTCTGGGGAACAGTATTGCTTTGGTACTGAGCTGCAGTGCATGCTGAGCTTCCCACCCTTGGATGCAATGAGATTCTTGGTTCCTCATCAAATAGTAAATGAATCTGGAGCAAGATGTAGACCATATTAATACTTCTTGGAATCTTAAAAGAATGTCAGTGTTACAATTTTTCTTTCTATCAAATTTGTAAAATTACTGTACTTGCAGATTTATTTCATCCAACATTTATAAAACATTTTAATTTACTTGCTGCACTCTTTATTTAAAGTCTTTTGGATATTTTCTTTTCTAGAACAAGGTTCCTTCAACTCCTTTGATTCTCAACCTAGATTTTGGAATCAACAAAGCTTCTTACTTTTTGCCATCCACTGTTTACTGGAAATGCAGTTCTTTGTTCAAATACAAACCCAACAACCCCATTTCTATGTGGAAGTTCTTCTCTTTTCTTATTGTATAGTAATTGTTGGCAAACACTGAGTTTTATGGGCCACTCTAAATTTACTGTGCTGTTTCTGTTGTAACAAAATTGTTTTTAATGATCTGCTGTTTATGAACATTTCTTCTTTTCATCTAAGGCTTGCAACTGTAGCAACACTGGTTCAGCCAGTCTCCAGTGTGATGTATTGACAGGTCAATGCCAGTGCAAAGTTGAATTTGGAGGACAAGACTGTTCCAGATGTGCATTAGGCTACAGGGACTACCCGGACTGCGTTGCCTGTGACTGTGATTTGAGTGGAACCAAAGCAGAGATGTGTGATGACACTGAAGGACTTTGTGGTTGTGAAGAAGAAACTGGCATCTGTACCTGCAAGGTACTCAAGTATTCAGACCCTTTTGGGACAGCATTGAGGTTTTCTGGACATTTATTACATAAAGTCATGGAGGGTGTAGGGCTGAAAGGACTTCCAAAGGCAGTCTGCATCTGTTTTTTAAGATGTTTCCAAATACACCTAAATCACCCCTAAAGGATTTTCTGTGCTAGCGCTAAACAGGTCTTATTAGTCAGCAGGGTTAAAAACTGTGAGATGGTGTTCCCCAGTGTGGACTGACACAACACAGCTGTAGGCAGAAGAGATAGCAACATTACCAACATGGCATTGTTATTTCTGTTCTCAGAAATTCCTGTCATAATACTAGACAGTTTATCTCTCCTACCACCCTTTGTTTTGTTTTACGTAGCCAGGCAATTTTATTTCCAGTTTGTGGTCATAAAATTATTGTGGCACAGTACTGTAGTTCTCTTTTAGACGGAATTAATGGAATTTGATGTGGATATGTGTTAAGAAGTCAGGATCAAGACCCATTGTATGCCTAGTCACAAAAAGTCATCTCTACCTGACTAATGCTGACTCCTGGATAAGTTTGCAAAACAGTCACTGTATATCTGATAGAAAAAATGGCTGGTGTCTTTCTAGTCTTGTACAGGATTTGCCATATTTCACAACTATGGTCTCACTGCAGTCCTAAATTCAAATAGATTGCATTTGCTCAATGTAGGATCCATGTGTTTACTCTGTATTAAGTGAATTTCTGTAACAACGTCATTCTTGTAATACATTGAGTCCTCTTTTTCATTAATTAATATTGTAAGGTAGAAATGAATCAGGATGCATTTGTCTTGCTTTTCCTTTTGGTCCTAGATTTCTGCCTGCCTCCTTTTGAATAGGACAAAGCGCTGGCCATGAGTTCTGGGGCAAAATTTTTAAAAATCTTGTTAAATATACAAGAATGGTGCTAGTGACTTCAGTATCACTATATTTCTCTGTGTGATGTAAATGCCTTCTGATGCCAAGAACAATGCTGTATGAACCTTTTTTAATTGTACAATTTTTGTGGTTTTTTATCCCACTGGGTTTTTTTCTACAGTTGCTTTTTGCCTTGCAAATAGTTCCAGTAATAATAATTCATAACTCATATGCATTATTTCTTAGTTGCTATTTAAAAGTGGTTTTTTTCCTCAGTACACATAGAACATTGGAGAAGAACCAACCATAACAGATAAGTACTCTGATGCAATGAGCAATACAGAGAAAATGTTTCTACTTCAAGCTAGGCAAAACTTTCTTCACACATCTATGAATACTTTGCTGCAACAGTTCCAAGTGCAGGTCACATTAATTGATATCATCTTGATGTTTCTGAGCAGACAATCTCTGATAAAAAGGTTGTTTTTTTCTTAATTGAAAAGCATAAATTCCCTACATGGTGTTTTGGCAATGAATTATTTCATTCTCTGTGTAGAGATAGATAGACAACACTTCTACAGCTTCTTCCATCCTAGATGTGAAAGTATTTTAAACAACTAATTAAATGTTAGAAGACTCCAGTGAAAAAGCTATTGTATTCTTATCCTCATTATACAAATGGAAAAAATGAAATACAGAGAAGTATTTTCAGCTCATACACTCGTTTTTGTTAGGTTTGGGAACAGCACATTGATTCAGGTGATATAGCCTGCTCTTCTGAAAATCCAGATGATGATGATAGGAAGAAACCAATAAATACAAAATGGAGAATCTCAACATTTTTTAAAACGTGGTTATGTTGAAAGTTCAAATATGTTTCCTATGCTATAACCAAAGGCAGTGCTCAAGAATAACTCGCGTATATTGCTAGTAGTGAAGTCTGAATTGACATTCTTGTATCAAAAAAAGAAAATATTAAATACAGAGATTTAGTAGTATAGATTTTTTCTGAAAAGGTGGGAATCTGTTCCTGAAAGACTGAGTGATAGAAAACAACTTAATTCAAGGCAACAAATGTACGCCTTCATAGGTCTCTCTCCAATCTTCTGGTTAAAGGTGCCAGTGGGCACTGACTGTAGTTTTGGGTGTTTCTTCAAGTAGGACTTCCCAGTTGGGATTAAGTGCAAAACCAGGTGCTTGGGAATAGGTCCTCTGATTTGTATTGATACTGAGCAGTTTCTTTGGCTCTGAGAGCCCATTTTCCAGATGGGGAAAAAAAACAACAAAACCCCACCCAAGATTTTTCTGTCTTAAATGGAAATGTATAGCTGCTAATTTTTACTAGAAGCTCAAACACATGAGTTTAGCTTGAATGTTCTGTGGGTTTTGGTGGTGTTTGTTTTTGGGTTTTGTTTTTTTTTTTTTTAAACAACACTAGAAAATAATGAAAAAAAATGTACTGCATAGTAAAAAAGAATAGATGTAATAATTGAATTCCTGTTATGTAGTTTACATAGCAACTAGTTTCTCTTCCAAAAAGAACCATCTTTCATTCAGCTAGCAAAGTAACATGACTATGCTGTTATGTTTTTTTTATTTTTTTTTTTTATTTCCTCCAGGAAAATGTATTTGGTCTACAATGCAGTGAGTGTAAACCTGGAACTTTTGCTCTGTCTACTAACAATGCACTAGGTTGTACTCCGTGCTTCTGTTTTGGGATGTCTACATTTTGTTCGGAACTAGAAGATCATGTGAGAATGCCTGTAAGTGACGTGACATAAATATACAGACGCAGTTTGGTGTTATCCTCATGTCAGGTACCATACTGGTGTGCCTAAGGTTGCATACATTTCATGAATCAGGCTGAATGTAATTGGCTAGCTTATGGAGGCAGCGGCATATGGCAGAACAAAAAAGAAAGCAAATGGCAAGCAGTCATAGTCTTATTTCTGAAACCTTGTGTTTCACTCTTTGCTTCTTAAAAAAAATAAATATCAAACATGTTTCCCAATTTTTTGGTTTGGGCATTTATTACTCTAAGATGTACTATTGACTATCTCAAAGCAGCTAAAACTGTTAACAGTATATTACACAGAGATAGAATATTTTTGTTGAATGAATCTTTTGCTCTTTGCGTTGCAGATAACCTTAATTCCAGATCAGTCCATTCTGCATGTAGTAGCTCAAAGTAATCTGACTGGAACAGTGGAAGGAGTATTTTCACAATTTCCTGATGTTTTACTGGATGCTGCCATAGTCAGAAAATACTTAAATACAGAAACATTTTACTGGAGGTTACCAGACCAGTTTCAGGGAGACCAGGTAAGATCATTAAATAATTAGAATGTTTTGTAGGTAACTTCTTTATTGTCTAATAGTCACTCCTTTATTGTATAATAGTCACTTTATCTTGATAACTTTTTTCTGTGTTAGTTCTACTCTTGTATGTCATACTATTATAAATATTCAGTGACTGCATTTATTTATAGCAAGCACAAACAATATGTTCATTACCCTTTCCTAACAAGATTTTTCTTGACCCTGTAAATCGGTAACACCCATATTTGATTATCATATTACTCTTTAGAGATCATATGGGGGGGAAAGAGTGATGTGTTCAATTTTACTTTAGATACCTGAAAGAGTTTAGATACCTCGACGCTAGATTCAGTATATAGATCATGGAATCTCTGTTGCTTAGGAATTAAATGAAAATTGAGTGCACACCTTGAAAGGGCCTAAAAGAAGAAACTGAGACTGCTTTTTAGAAATATGCATTTAACCTTAGTGCAAAAACTGCTGAGTTTAAGCCAATTTTCATGTTTTATTGCCAATTCTTCAAAGAACTGACAGTTTTCAAGTCTTCTGATGATGTTAAAATATTTTCAGCTAGTAGCCCTAACCTTGGAATAAATAGAAGTAATATTTTTTTATCCAAACAGCTCATGGCCTATGGAGGGAAGCTGAGATATACTGTTGCTTTTTATGCTTTGGATGGCTTTGGAACCTCGAATTTTGAGCCACAGATTCTAATGAAAGGAGGTCACACCAGCAAGTTGGTCATCTATGTAGACATCCCTTCTCCAGAAAATGGAGTAAGAACTGACAAGGAAGTAGACATGAAGGAGGTAAGCCAAAACATTGGTGTGGAAATATTCCCTTTCTTCTATGAGCTTTTACAGAAAAGCTCTATATATTTAATACAAAAAAAAGCGTATCTGATTTCAAATAGGTTGAGTAAATAGAGTGTTTGGATTAAAATGCGTCTATTTTAGGGGAAAAAATGGCTGGGAATATTGTGCTATAGCAACAAATAACACTTTAGCACTGTTTCCTCTCTTGGAAGTGCTGAAGGTGTTGCTGCAGCAAGCTTTTCAAACACAGATTTCAGTGATAAATGACAGGCACCCAGGTATTTTCACTCTCAGGCAGTCTCATAATTTTGTAGCATATATGTTACACTCAGAGCCCAGGAGCATTATATGGGATGTGAATCAGCCTAGCGGGAGCAGTAAGCTGCAGTAGTGCCCACTGGACAATTTCAGAGAAAGTAATGATGACCTCCTTTGGTCTCTGGGACTCTCTGCTGACTGGGGCTGAGGTGAGGTCTAGTCTTTCTTCTTGACAGGAGGCAGGACACAACAGCAGCTGTTTCTAACTGCACATATAATGAGTGCTGTGAAGTCCTGGTCTTTTGGCTGTCTGGGTTCTCCAGATCTAGCCAGAAAAAGCTGTGCCATGCAGGCCTGGACTGCTTTCCTGTAGAAACTGGTCATGGAAGTTGAGTGCAGGGAAGGAGAAGAGAAATGATATAAAACCATGTCTTGTTCCTAACAGGGAGCAAGATTTTGGATTTTCTGGGACCTAGAGTTTAGACATAGTCACTGTGACTGCATTTCTGAAAGAACACGTAAGGAGGAACAGAGCATTACCTTGAAGTGAGCTTCAACACTCATGGTTTTAATAATGTGTTATGTTTCCTTAGGATTCTTGGAAGTATTTTAACTCTGTGTCTGATGAGCCTGTCTTACGTTCTGACTTCATGTCTGTGCTAAGCAATGTTGAATATGTCCTTATCAAGGCAGCTTATGGCCAAGGATTACAGCAAAGCAGGTAAAGCAATCTCTGATTGCATTTACTTATTATATTGCATTTACTGTAATGTAACCTAGAAATAGTCCCAACTGAGCTATACAGTAAAGATTTAACTGAAATTAGAGAAATTTCCAGTTCCCTACTTATAACTTCTGTTCTTCCTCTTATAAGAAAGCATTTATGACCTTTAATGGCAGCAGAATCTCTCTTTAATTCTTTCTGTGAAACACTAAATGTCTCTGTTGCTTTCATAGAAAAGCCCCTAAAGAAGCACAGAGCCTTACAGGCTGATGCAGTGTTCTGCAGGATGGGTGATACAGTTAGATGTTTTCTAAATTATTTCTTGCCCATCTTATTTTTATGTGAATTGAAACTAGTTTTTTTCAATTGAAACACATGGTCCCCTGAGTTCTTGGGTTTGTACCAATCAAGGTGTCTACTCTAGCTTTATGCACTCTGAGCAGTGGTAGTAAAATAGTCTGACCTCAGAATGGTAGCATTTTACTGCTATTTTGAACAGAATGAGAGGGAGGAGATAGGATATGGTCATTGCATCTGTCAGTTTGGAAACTAGCAAGGCAAGCAGAGATGCATCTAATGAAAACCCAGTATCTGTAAATCTTCACAGCTGTGAAGAAGTGTGGTTCCACCTGCAGATTTGGGATTATTTTTGATTCACATGCCCTCACCTCTCTTTGTTAGCTCTGTACAAAAATCTGTGGGACAAAACAGATGTATTTCTGTCTAGTGTTTCTGCAACAGAAATACATACTCTTACATGGTGGGTTTGTCAAGTTTTGCAGACCAATGGGAATCAACCTGTATTAATTTGAAGTACTTCTGATTTGTTTATTGTACATCCTGAAATCCTGTAAATAAGTTAAAGAATCTTCAGATTTTATTGAGATATTTGCATGGGCAAAAGGGGATCATGGGAGACTATGTATTGTAGCCCTCACCTTGAAGCATAAAAATGTTTGGATCTCAGTCTTGGCGCTAGGACTTCTCTAGATGTTCATGGTCTCTTCTGCATATATCTTGTAGAATTGCAAATATCTCAATGGAAATTGCAGTGAAGTTTGAAGAAAGGCATCTAGGCAGAGCTAAAGCTCATCTTGTAGAGCAATGTAGATGTCCTGCTGGTTATGCTGGATTGTCCTGTCAGGTACAGAATCCTTAAATCCTTTTTGTGTGTCTAATAGTGAGATAATAAAAAAGATTACTTAAATGGCTTTTAAAATTGTTTGTAACTGTTGATAGCTGTGCTCATATTTTTTTTTATTTTACTCCCCTTACAAATAGAGCTGTGCTCCAGGATACTACAGGGGAGAGCATATAGAACTCAGTGTAAAAGAGCCTCACACTCTCATAGCACCTTGTGTGCCATGTCAGTGCAACAACCATAGTGAAACCTGTGATCCTGAAACTGGAAAGTGCTTGGTATGTACAATTATACATTTTTCTATTGGTTTCACCTGAGCATACAATGGCAGTAACCTATGAAGGGAGTTTTTGTGAGAAGTATATGGCCATACTATTTGGATAAATTATAATTTCCTCCCCCAACTCCAAAACCTGGAAAATTTGAGTAGTATTTCCCTTAGGGTCCATTCAGTAAAATTATCAATCCTTTTGGACACTAACATGTTTAAAAATCATTAATTATTTTAGTTTTAATTTTACTTTAAAAATAACTCATCAGTTCAGTTTATCTGTTTTTTTGTGAGACTTTTTGGGCTTCTGTCCTTGGTCTGGCCAAGGTCTGCTTAGTCACACAAAAAAAGTAAAGGAAGCAGTAAGCCATACCATGCCACAGACTAGGTCAAAGTAAAATTCTTTGTGTCTCAGGAAGAGTCTCCTCTGGGCAGCTTTAAGTGAGGCTTTTTTAACTCCCGGAGACTCAAGTAGTATAAGGATATGCCTCAACTAAATTAATTGCTCGCTTCTCTCACTTTATACCAAAGGTTGCAAAGAGGGGGCACATCTGACTACCGCATTGCCTCTCTCTTGTGGGCTGACAGCCCTGTCGACAGCAAATTCTCAGCTAACCAAATAAGGCACATACCAGTTCTCTGGTATGGCTCAATATTCTTTCCTAAAGATTTTTTCAGTTGCTTTATTTTTCCAATGGTGAGTTGGTTAGTTTGAAGTCAACTTCTGCTGAATTCATTCTTGAAGTCAGTTTTTAAAGTGAGTTTCCTTAGTCCTTCAGGCTTTTGTAAACCATTCTTTCGCTCTTGGGTTTGTCTTAAAGTATGTGTCTCATGAGGAAGAACTGTGGTTCTCATTTCTACAAGGCCAGAACACATAGATCTTTCACACTAGTGAACACTAATCATTCTTCCTCTCAGCTTCTTGTTGCAGGGGTGGCAAGTCATCTATGTGTTGAGATTACTGCTTAGACATTTCTGGCTGAGTAGTGTAGGCAGCAGAGGTAGTTTTCACCTATGACTTCTGCTCCCATACAATAGGAGGCTTCATTGCTACTGCTTACTTTCTTCAACTAGCATCTAAAATATACACACTTGCAAGAATATGAATTAAAAGGAAAAAAGAAAAAAGGAGAAACTGAATTTTATTCATTTAGGGGTCTAGTCAGTTATGTTTATAATACCAATTTAGTGTTTTAATATTAATAGCACTGGCTGTTGATCGGTGCTGTTGACAAATTAAATGTAGTGTCTGTGAATCCTAACTGTGGATGGTCCTTGGTTTATAGCATTCAAATGCATTTGCTCAAACATTGAAACTTGTATTTTTCATCCAGGTATCCTGTTTCATTTTTCCATCAGTTGCTTCTTTTTTTTTGAGGATTTTTTGCTTTGTACTGTGATTTCCTGGACTGAATTGGATTAATAGAAGCAGAAATACATAAACCTTAATGGAAATTTAGAACAGAAATTAGGTCAGCCTGCCTGAGGGGCCATTCACATAAGAGAAAATATGGTGGTGTTCTGCTTATTTTTGCATAAAAGGTTTCTCCACTCAGAGAATGCTGACCAATGGGTAGTGACATTTAGAGATGATTGTTGGAAACTGTATACGTTTATTGACTTGGGGGGAAAATAGAATTCCTCTAGTTTGTTGTTGTTTTAAACTGTCTGAATTCCTTTTTGTGTATCATCAGAACTGCAGAGATAACACAGTTGGTGATTACTGCAGCGCTTGTGCCCCAGGCTACTATGGGAAAGTAATTGGATCTGTCACTGACTGCTCTCTTTGTGCCTGTCCCAGAGGCAACCCTGTTAGGTAACCAGAATTTATTAAATCCAATATACATTTTAGCATTCCAGATTTCTTGTGCTGTATGTCCCACCTACTCCCCCCCCATGACAAAAGGAGTTAATTATCATTACATGTCCTTAATTTTTAGACATTTGAAAGCTACCTATTATAGTAAATGGAGCTTACATTCTGAATTGTTCACAGCTACTGGTAACTCTGTGAGGTTTTAAAATAAAAAGTTTAACTGATAGATAAGTCAGTATTTTCTCTAAGAATAGATCAGCCACATAGAATGTCTTATAGATAATAGAGTAAGTTGCTCTGACACGTTTTAGTTTCAAATGTGGGTCTCCTTCTTCATTTGAAAAACAATGTTTTTGTATTTACAAAGATTCAGGCCACCTCCAGTCAATGCAGGAACTTTTCATGAGATCAATCCTAGGGGAAGTACAAGTACTCTTCTGTTTGAAATTTATACATCTGTTTGGTAGAGGAACAGTTAACTTCATATTTTGAAAATCAAAATGCTGTGCAGGCTGTTTTTTCTCCAGAAGCTTGAAAAGCATCTTTGTTGTTTGCTTTTGGATAACTGAATAAGTATGAGAGTCTAGCAACTCTGATGTTCTCATGCAAGTCTTGGTTACATATATACTATAGCCATATCGTGCAGCATCCATTTTTCGTTGTCTTAATTTTTAAAAGGAAGGCCATAAGGTGCTTTAGCATGTTATACAGTAATGGAGTCTCATTGGGAAAGCAAACTTTTTAAGAAACAAATAATTTAAAGTAAAAATTCTAGAGCACTGCATCAGATTGAGCATAGGATGCTGTTGCTTACAATATTTTAGCCTGTGGCTTAAAGTGTTCTCTGTCTTTGTATGGTCTTCCATTTATGTGCTAGCAGGTATTTGTTTATCCTTCCTCCAGTTTTAGTCCCACTTGTGTCCTGAAAGGTGTTCAGGATTACCACTGTGATGCTTGTCTCCCAGGATATGAAGGACAGTACTGTGAAAGGTGAGTTACACACGATGTCGCCGTTTATCCCCAATTCCTAAGGACAGTTTGATTAGTATGAGCCATATTTGTACTCTGAATATATTATTCAGTGTTCATAAATAAATATATGAATGAGTGCTCAAGGACTTAGTGATGTGTTAGTTACTGTTAAGAAGCCATTAATTAAAAAACTAATTAAATCAGTGATTCTCAAAAAGAAATAAACCATCTAATTTCATGATGAATATCCCCTGATATTCAGTGTCCCATTCCTCCCTGTGTAGGTGCTCTCTTGGCTATTATGGTGACCCTCAGCTTCCTGGTGGCAGCTGTCATCCATGTCAGTGCAATCCAATTGGCTCTGTTCATGTTAATTGTGATCATGCAACTGGCCAGTGCCTCTGTAAGCAAGGTGTCACAGGACAGCTCTGTGAGGAGTGTGAACCAAGACATCTTCTTGTGGAAGATAAGTGTATTTGTAGGTGTTTTTTAAATTGTTTACTTTCCCAATGGGCTTTCATCTATTTCATTGATATTTACGTGCATGTGATTATTCCTTGAATATTTTTATGCTGCCAGGCCCTATTCTTTCTATGAAAGGAAAGAAATCTTAACCACTTAATAGCTATGTAAAAGCAGAGGGGGGGGCCTTGACTAGATAATCTCCAAATGTCCCTTCCAACATAACATCAGACAAGCAGTTAATCTTTAAAATGACTTATTTAGTGTTACAGACAAGTTTAAGGAAAGATAATTTTAACACTTTTTTGCTGTCTGTAGCATACCTTTATTTATTTGAAAATGTTGAATTCCTGTGTTGACCCTTTGGATGTGAGGTTGCTGTAGTAATACTTTTGGAGTTATCCTGGATGTGTAGGCATTCTCCACCAATAATTAGTCATGTAATTCCCTATTAGAGGGTGGATAGCAGAAAGACATAGCAAGTACAGTAATCTGCTTTTACAATGAATTGGGATTTAGGGCTCAGGTTTTGCTTTGTATAAGTAAAAAAAAACCAACAAAACAACCAAGGAATAAATGGAATTACACAACTTGCTATAAGCTTGAATTTCCTCTCTTTCCTCTGACTAAGTGTCAGTGGCATCACCCTGGATTTATAGCAATATAGCTAAATAGGCTCAATAAATTTATAATACAGCAAGCAGCTCAATAGGCAGCAGGATTAATAAGGCTTGAATGTGTGCTGAGCTAAGGAGAGTATGTTTGAAATAAGTCCAGTCTTGGTGCAGGAAGGGGAGGGCAATACTACAAATCTGTATGCTTGAAATTATTATACTTAATCACTCTTAACTCAAAAGGTGGAGGCACATACGGTGTAAATCAAAATAAATTTCAGTATTAGATGGCTTCTTTTTAACACTAATATTGCTTCCTTCTCTTAAAATGGTTTATTTAGCTTGTGATGACAATTGCACAGGAGTTCTGTTAAACAGTTTGGATAATCTCAACAAGGCCATACTTTCAATGAACCTCACTGGTGTTGCCCGTGTGCCCTATGGGATATTGTCAGAGTTGGAGAATGCAACAAAACATCTGAAGGTAAAATGAATGCACAAAGAGTAGAAATACTTAGTCACACCTTTAAAGCAAAACTTGCAGCCACTCACGTGTGCCAGTAATTTAACAGAAGCCCTCCTGAAATTCATGGCTTGAATGCGTGTATGTGTAAGTGATACCAGATTAAGACCATTATGTTTGGTATAGAAATATACTTTAAGTTATTTAGCTGCCTGTATTACTTTCTTTTCATTTGTTGTACTAGCATTTAAATAAATGGATGAATACATTTTTCAGTCAGCACTGTGATTATTGAATGTGCTTATATATATATATATATGTGGATATGGATTATGTGCATCCTTAAGACTGTCCCAGACCTACTGAAAGGAAGAGGAATAATTTTCAGCAGTGAAATAGAAACATCAGGCCAGGTCTTTTCCCTTTTTGGTCCCTTCGCTAAAGAGCTGCTAAGACAGAGATCTTCAGGCTGTTCCCCTAGGGTCCCCTAGTACTCTCCTAGAGTGGTAGGCTGCTTCTGCATTAGCCAGGGTGCCTGGGATGCCGTGGTTTGCTTTCCTTTTGGTTGTGTGGCAATCCAAGTATCTTACTCTGTCCTCTGTCTCAGGACACAAAAGCCAGGTAGAATGTTTAAGTGTTGGACACTTTCAGACTGCTTGTGGTGAACTTTCCTTCCAGCTCCTCTTCCCCTTAACCAAAGCATGAAATACCACATTTTGTGGTTCTAGAAGGTCATTTATTGTTGCTGAGGATTAAGTTCATGTGGTGTCTGCACAAAACTAGAGATAAACAGAATCCTTCCTACTTAATGACCACTAAAATACACACATTTATTGATAAGACTCTGCTCAGCAATAAGTCAAGCAAGACGTGTTCTAAGACAGAAACAAAGCCATCTACTTTGTATTTCACCGTATCACAACAAAATCAAAATAATGTGAGCCGCCTTGCTCTTCTGAATTTGGCAAATTAAGAGTTTGAATTAAAATTTCTTCTATTTAAGATGTTAAGATGTAAGGCAGACTGAATTCCAATCAATGTACTTCAAAATGTTAATAATTACAATATCTGAAGGCAAACTTGATTAATTTACATGTTTATGCTTCAGCAGAGATGGTCTTATCCTTTAGTTTTAGTTGCTAACCTTTTAGTTATAAAGCTTCAGTTATGCTTCCCTTCCTTTATGTCATAAGGCATAAACATAATGAATTATTGTAATAGTTTAAGGATACAACTGGCTTGCTTTCTGTAATTGTTTTGTGTTTGTATAGGAGCATCATCTTCTAGGACTATAAAGATTATTCAATAGGTAGCTTTTATTTAGCACTTTATGAAATGAAGTCAAATCTTATGTAAAAATAAAAGCAGTTTAAGTTTCTCCTTTAGTACCTATATTTTTTTACATTAAAATCAAAGCCAGCTGTCACTCTCTTGGAAGTGGCATGCTAAAAGTGATATAAAACCTCTTGTGACTATGGTGTCATTTCTGCTTATGTAAGGCCACAATGTTCTTTAAACAGCTTAATCTTGAGGGTAAGTTGGTAGTCTTGTAATTTTTCTCTGTTTGGAAGCAGGTACTACCCTCTTTCTGGCTAATCAAAGATTACCTTTCCTTTTGCCTTGTACCAAAGTAACTGTAGCTGGGAGCCAGAAAATCCCCAAGTTTGTTGATGTGAATTACAGCTCTTCCATGAAGGGTTGTCCCCTGCACTGTACTGTGTCCTTGCCTCATGCTGGTCACTCAGGAACTTGAGTATTTCCTCTTTTCTATGCACTAGGTGCAGGCCTTTCAATAATGAGAGTTATCAGATCATCTGCTCCTCATTGCTTCTGCACCTCCAGTCCATCTGAGGACTTCAGTAGTTCTGTTTTTCTAGTTAAAGCCTCCTGCTTTACTCCTCCTGACATACCTAGACATCTTTGCTGTCCCATTCTGGGTTTTTGAACTGGGCTTTTAAAGAAACCTTGCTGTGCTTTATCCCAGGAGACTCAAGGGCTTCAGCTTCTGTCTCTCTTTCACTTGTTCTTTTCCTCATGCTGAGGCAAAGACCTTGAAATTTCCACTTGACACAAGGCTGCTGGATAATCCTGTGTATTATTTATTGTTTCGCCCAACTTTTTAAATACTTACTATGGTATTTACAGTGATTGGCTCTGAAACATCTGAAATCTAAAAATAACCTTTCCCAGACTTGCTCTCTTTGTAAGAGATGCCTTAAGTTTCTTTGCATCTTTAGAGAAGTAGTATTCTGTTGCAGGCCTTGACTATATCAAATATGATACACTTGGGGACAATGGCCTATTTATTGCTGTATAGAGCAGTTTTGAGGTGACCTTGAAGTCAAATACAGCCTATTATTCTCTCTTGGTGAGAGGATCCACAGGGCTGCTTATTTTACCTTATCGTGTCTGGAGGGCCAAAATCCTGACCTCCTGCGTGCCATGCACTGGGTTTTGACATAGAAACACAGAGCTCTCCAGGGTCACCCTCACAGATACACCCTAGATACAGCTGTTTCAACAAGACCAGCTGCCGAAACAGTAGCAGCTGTGGGACTGGATGGAAGCATTTAATTTGATGGGCCTTGGAACTTCCCAAAGTAGCTTACTTGGGCAGCTCAACTGTAGTGAAATTGAGAATCAGGAAACCAGAAATTATGCTTCCTTCTTATTACTCGATTGAAAGTATAACATGGCTAGATCCTTGTTTCCTTATTTAAAGAAATTACACTTTGTTGCGTGAACTGTATGTATGTAATTACTTCATGTCATCTTATGTGCTTTGCAAATCAGTCATTTAAAACATGTACATAATCCAAATAGTATGCATAGTTATTTTCTTCCCAAACTTTTCTGGACACACAACAAAGTCTTCAAATTAGTGTGCTGTTTCTTCTTGTTTCTTATAGGGGTCTATAGCTCCTAGAGAAGATCCAACTTACTCATTAGCTACAGCAAAAGAAAGCCTCCTGAGTTTATCAGGAGGAATTGATCAGCTGCATGAAGAGGTAGGTGCTGGCTTCTTTATTCTTAGCCTTTCTGGAGAAAACCTTTGAGATTTCATAGCATGGTACAAAAATGCCAGAGAGCTGTTTAGAAATTTTTTTAAAACTTTAGAGTTCAATGAAAGAATTCAGTCCATTCTGTAGTCTTTCCAAGGAGGGGAGTTAATTGGTCTGTGGAATTCTCTGCAAACTACAGTATTTTATGATATTGTACAGGAGATTCACATGATTTCTGTTAAAGTTCAGAAGCTTTTTGTACCGTGATCATTTAAGGCCTTAAAACTGCAGAAAGGGAGATACTTCTTACTGGTTTTAACATTCCAGTTATTCAAAATTAAGTCATAGCTGAATATTCACCAAAAAGTTTTTGATATCTATAGTGTTATGTTTAAAATGATCACAGCATAAATAAATCTGTTGAAAATCCACATGAAACACTTGCATTTTTTTATTCAGTTTTAACACAAGAAAAATTGTAGGTAGAAAATTGACGATAGTACTTCAAACATTAAATCTCATTTGCTGACCATATGTACCTATAATTTTCTGACCAAGTAGATGTAATCTAACTACATGCTTTCACTAACAATGCTGTTATTACTAATAGTGAAGTATCCAGAAGAGTGATTTTCTGAAGATACATTAGTTGTAGCTAAAAAAAAAAAAAAATATGTAATAGTTACGTTGTTAAAGGAATAGCTTTGGTAATTATGATCTTATTGATTATAAAAATGATTGATAACACAATTCTTCACTGGTATCAGAGGCTGAAACTTTCAATATAATTAAGGCATCTACAAGCATGGAAGCATCAGAAATTAATGAATCAGCTAGGTCTACCTTATCAAAAAACATTGTTTCCTCTCACAAAGTATTCTCAATATTGGGGAAAAAAGTGTAAAATCCACAGACAATATAATGAATTAATCAGTGTTTTAGGAGAACTGTGAAAAGTTATCTCTGATTTTATTCTAGTCGTCTAGATTTTTGAAAAAAGCTTGGCAGCTTAACACAGTGACTCAGGAAACCAGGAATAAAAGTCAAGAACTGGCTGGATTTATTGACACAGTACATACAACTATCAAAGGTATCCTGCTTTTAAGATATTTGCATTTCTTTACAGAATTTAGAAGGGTATTTGCTTTGCAACTCTTCAGGAACTATTTACATGGAAAGTGCTGCAGTTTGTAGAGGGGGTTCACATATATTCTTTTTTTAATGGTATGACTAAATTGTTTACTTTCCTACTTAGTACTTGCTGAAGTTGCTATGTCACTAAATGAAACACTGGGCCTGGATCTCCCGCTGTCAAATATTACATCTCAGAGCCTGCAGGATGATATTTCTGCCCTTTTGGATGCATTGCGCAAGAAAGATTTTGTTCAACAGCACCATAATGCTACCAGTGTCCTAAAGTAAGCCTGTTCTACTGAAAACTTTATTTTGCATATGTCTATACTATGCAATACTGCTTTTTGGAGAGGTATCTGGAGAAACATTGTGCCATAATAAGAGGCAGTGTGATGGATAACTAGCCCAGGCAGAGCTATATGAAGTCTGAATTTGGAGTTACAATTTGAAGATATTTGGGCATCCCACATGATACTAATATAGCCAAAGCCTGTTTATTTGGATGTGATACAAAATTCCCTTTGCAGTAAGTGAAAAGACTCACTTGTTTCAGTTGGTTTCAGATCTGGCCCGAATACATATCTCCTTGTTGTTTTTGGCTAGGAGACATCATAGAACTGTCTCAGTCAGTTACAAGCCCAGGACGTCAGGCCTGCTGAAGGACACGACGATTTATTGTCACTGGAATATACATCACTTTGATTTGTGAATGAAACCAAGGCATTTGTTTCAGCGTTCTGGGCCACTGTTTAGGATTGCATTCCATTGTCTTGATTTTCTTCCCCAGTTAAAGGCTATTTTAAAATGGCTTTTGTATTCATTATTAGTGCTTATTGCTAGACTTGGCAATGTGAAACATTGACTGTTCCAACAGTCAGCAAAATTTTTGTTCCAGCTTCAGAAATACCAAGTATTGCCCTAGCCCACCGATGCTGTAAGATTGTTAACATTGGCTTCAAGGGACAAAGATTTAGACCACAGTGGAACATTTCTGAAAATTTGACTTTTCTTTATTAAGTGCTTTGAATTAGGCAGGATAGAATGTTTGTGCTGTTAGCATGTCTGACTTTGTTCAACAGACTTGTGCTTGTCCTTGTGCTGAATATTAAATTGTACAGAAGCTAAATGGACGTGAAAATGGACTGGAAACGTACCATTTATTCTTATATGTATTAGGAACTTCAAATAGCTTTTTTTGCACTTACAGAAATGTCTCAAAATGTCCTATTTCATAGTAACAGGGTGTTCTGACTTTCAACATCAGCTTTTGAGCTGTTATACAGGGCATTTGTAAATTAACTTTTTCAATTCTCAAGTCTGTTGAAATTTCTGGATAGTTCTCTGGTAAGTGTTATTTGAGAGATCGAAAACAGTTAAGAAGATTTATAAGATTGTTTCCTCTGCAGAATTTATCATGCAATGGAGCTGTAAATTCAAAACTGATTTAAATAAGCAGCTTGCCGGTCCATTTTTTAGGGAGCAGAAGTTACCACATGGCTCACAGTGCACTGAGCCTGTGATGACATACTGTTAAGCAACATTCGTAATTGAGGTCTCTGCACATTTGCCATGTAAGGCAAAGTTCCTGAACAATTTGGAATAGAACCTTTTTACTCTACACTGAAATAGAAGCCAGTACTGTCTTGTAAAATTCTTTCATTCTTGTAGCTTTTTTAAGGCTATGGCTTCTGAGTGTAAGGACTCTGAATAATTAGTTTTAGGAAGTGGATGCAAATGCACATCTGCTGTTCAGTAAGAAAGATGGAATGTGTTTTGCTGTGTATAATTGTGAAGTAAACTAGGTTTCTCTTGCTTTGGCTAAAGAACTATATGATTTGAAATGAGATTAAATGGGACAAACGTTTATGTAAAAGTATCATTACAGGAGTTGCAGTGTGCAATGTATGTGCTGAAATGAAGAGAAACAAAGGGATAGACTTTCAGGATAATTTTAAGTTCAATTCCTTCAATACTGGAAAGTGTTCAAATGGAGATCCAAATATTCCCAAATAGAACAGCTGAAGTGATTAACTACTGAAAATTTGGGGTGATTTGATATTTCCCAGATAATGTCTGTTACTGATTAAAAAAGATTAAGTGCAGAGATTACTCATTTCAGTGTTCATTTTAATGAGGCTATTTATTTTTATTTTATATTTAAACTTTCCAGGACTCTTGAGTTATATGTCTTTCAGTTCTGGTTACTTGTTTCTTTCCAGTGTCAGTCCTCATAACTCATGTTTTGATCCTACATTTAAAATATGAATCACTACTTTTAAGATACAGAGCAGTTCCAGAGGAATGTTTCACAGAGATTTTGATATGAGGGATGTCCCAAATTAAGTCTAAGCAAATGTGATTTATACTAGCCCCTTTCCCTTCTAGTCACCACATACAGAGTTTATGAACTGTATTACTGCCCTCTCCCCCAGCCAGACATCTCTTTGTGTGGTAAGATGAGTAACTAACCTACTGTGTGTATGTATGTTGTTATAGAAAAAAATTGCAGACCTTCTAAGGAGATCCATTTAAATTAATTTCACATGACCCCATTTTCTCCTCAAGAAATCTATGACTAGGTTTCTCCTTCACTGTTTATTTATTTTCTGATTCCTCTCTTTGTCAGAGCTGCAGAAAATCTGTTGATCCAGGTTCAGAAAGAATATGTTAAACCCCAGCAGGAGCTTGCTGAACTAAAAAAGGATGCAAGCCAGCTCTTATCAAAGCACAACAGCAGACTGGAAGATGCCCAGGACCTGGTGAACGAGGCGCTCTCTAACGTTAATGAGACCAATCGCTTGTTTCCTCTTATCTCTAGCAACCTGGCAGAGTTAAATGTAAGACTGGACAGTCAGTGTTGTTGCATAAGAAATATTGAATATGAAATTGTGTTTAAAAGCTGCTTTCTAGACTTTAATAAAATTGTACCTCTTTAAACATGTTCACATATGTAATACCTTAAAAACTCAAAGGAAGCCAGACCCCTGTTTGAAAACAAAAAAATGATTACGTGTTATGTGAACTCATCTGCACTAGCTGACTTTACAGACTACTATAAAACACTTGGTTTATGCTATAGGACAAAAAGCTAAATATAAAGGAAGGTGAAGAAGTCTCAACTACGCTCATTGAAGAAGGGAAGGTCCTAGTGAACGCTGCTGCTGCTCTTACCCAAGATGTAAAGAACTCTACATCTGTAAGTTCTTAAGTTTTAACATCTTCTTTGACACTATCAAGTGTAGTTTGCTATTGAAAAAAAAAAAAAAAGGAAACCATTTTGTTGTGCAGAACCTGGAGGTCCACCATGATGGGTTAGTCCTATGGAGCACCAAACTGCGACACCACGTGGATGAGCTGGTGATGCAGATGTCTGTGAGAGGAGTGCTTGACCTGGTATACAGAGCCGAGGACCATGCCACCCAATTCCAAAGACTCGCAGATGCACTAGAGAGGTGATAAACTCAAGAAATATGAAATTGGGAGAGATTTACAGTAGTCTCAGATTTAATTTAAATAGGTGGTAGCTTAATCCACTGAAGGAATTCCATGCCCATGGCAGGGGAGTTGTACTAGATGATCTCAAAGGCCCCTTCCCACCCAAGCCATTGTATGATCAATTTCTATTCTTCATTTCAAGTGCTTTTTACTTCTAATGCAGTGTACCTTTATTAAATGATATGGAGGGGGTTGATTAGTCTCCTATTTCATGTGGCTGACTTACACAGTAACTAGTGAATTAATAAATGCCAAGTGAGTATATCATGGTATGGCTTGAAAAACTTCTGGTCTGTGTATGAATACTTCTTGACAATATATCTCTGAATCTCATCAAGAAACTATTTGTACTATGCCTCCATTATTGTTGCTTTCAAAGCATCTTGCAGAAATGAGTGGGTTGCAATCTCAAATCCACTCAAATGCACTCTTAGAATTTAAAAGTTGGGAATTCATTCCAGTTAATTCATTGGAAATTAATCTTCTATCCCAGAAATCCTTCTAGGATTCTTACTGTTTTGTCTTTTAAAGTCAGCAGATATGTGTTAAAAGTTAAATCATATGATTGGAAAATTTACGTGTATTTTGAGTATGAGAACAGAAAATTTTGCTCTGAGTAACGTTGAGCAACATTGTTGACTTCAATGCAGCCAGATAAACTCAATAAAGCAAAATTTAATACAGAATGGCTTTCAGATGCTTATCATTTCCTCCTAGATTCTGTTATTTGTCTACTTTGCTTATGAGCTCCAGCTGGGAACCTGTTTTTCTGTTCTGTTTAGGTGATGAGATTTGTTTGTTCTAAGTGACTAAGTGGCTTTATAAACCGAAAAACTGACCATAAACAAAAAGGATCAAAATAGAAAAAAGCTGGATTAAAAACATCTTTGAACTGATTTTTTCAGTTCAAAATAATGAACTTAAAGCTCCTTACGTAACATAGGGCAAGATGTGCTCATTTTTTTCAGAATGCATCATGTATTATAGAAAGATGTGCATGTTGTAACTGAAGACGTGGAACTTAGTGCTTAAGACACTCTCATGAAAACAGAATTGCTTGTTAATTCTCTGTTTAGTGGCCTCTCTAAAGTAAGAAATGTGACTCTGAACACAACTGCTGCTGTCTATACACACTCCAGCGTTAAAAGCGTGATTGAAAGAACAGAGAGTTTGGCAGATGATGCATCTAGAGTTGTGAATGGCCCCTTGGATTTAGTAAGTATCAATATTAGTATTTTAATTAACGTCTTTCCCTTTCTCATTTTGGAATATTTGTTCTAATTGTTTTTGCACTTGCTGAAATTTGAGTCGTCTTGATGGAGGCATGTATGGCAGTCTGTCCTACCAACTGGTATATACTGTATCCTGAATCTGTATGCCAAAGCAGTAATGGTACTAGATTTCATGTTCTGCTTACTTTGCTTTTCTCTCTGCCACAGTACCATTTTACCTTTTTGTTTGTTTGTTTCTTCTTTAATGTTTAATGCATGCTTATCTGGACTGTAGTTGATTCTATGAGTTTTTATATCAGTCATCTGACAAGTGTTCCTGTGGAACTTAAGTTCCTAAAAATGTCTGGCACTCCCTTCCACCTTTGGAATTCTTCAGCCATCTCTTTATTTGACCTGTCCTTCTTCCGTTTCTATCTAGGTATTCCCAACAACAGATATTTCTTTTGGTCGAGGATGTTTCATAACAAATGTATGTTTGTGTCTCATCTGCTATCCCTCTGCCTTGCAAGATTATCAGGTTGTCATTGAAACAGTAGAGTAAAAAGACCTGACCAGTTACCAGTCTGACCTTATTACTTTCATACTTTTCTATTTCCCCCCCTCTTATCTTTTTCTGCTTTTTGTGATTGTAAACCCCAGGAAGGAATGGGATATGTTTTACAAGTGTCATGCACATTATGCCTGAAGAAACAAATATGTGACAACACATTGACGTGATAGTGATCAAAATAATTGGCATTGTCTTGTGACCTTGCATGTTATTTTATAGCAGTCTGTGTTATTAAAGCTTTGTACAGCATGAATCCTTCAAGGTACTTTTCCAGATTTTCCAGTTGAAGAAATGGATTAAAAGAACACTTTAAAGACTGGAATTTTGAGATATCTCACTTGAAAGTGTTCAGTGCTGGGAATTTTTATGTAGGCCTGGAACTAGAATTACTGGTGTTCCAAAAGGCAACATTGAATCAGTAGCAGTATTCAAATTAGAATTTGGTAGGTTTTGTTTCACAGGTTTTTGTTATTTTATTTTTTTTATTAACTCACAAAGACATTCAATGTCACATTCTTGGACAAATGATTGCAACTTGTATTTTTTTAATTGATGCTTAATAAGGTAATAAATAGAATATCTCATAAATAACGAGAATGTTCAGTAACTTGAAGTAGACATCTGGAGATACTTAAAGTTTTCAGCTGAATTTTTGTTTTTCACCTGTGGCAACTGATACTGTTTTTTTCAGCCAGAGGAGTCCCTCAGTCTTCTTGGAAAAGAAACTCTACTGCTTAGCTCCAAATTTCAGAATGAAGCTAAAAATCTGAAAAAAAAAAGTGATGGTCAGTTCTTTAGAGTTCACATTTCTGCTTTTATTTCTTTTTCTGTATCCTGTTTTGTGGTGTGGGGGTTTTTTTGTTTTTTTTTTGTTTGTTTTTTAATGAGCATAAGCTAAGGTAAAATACTGCATATAACTATGACTATATACATATTTTCATACAATTAAGATTAACTTATTATGGAGTCATGTAGTACTTTACTTTTTTGGGTAAGAATACAGTTTTTCTCTGTAAACATTAAAAAAAATTGGCCTTCACTATACCTCATTTACCTCCAAGCAATGCTTTCTTTAAATGGTTGTTTTTCTAAATTTTATGAATTAAATCATTAGAGATTATACAGTAGACGAACAAACATAATTCTTGAAGAAATCCATTAATCCAATTTCATCTAATAAATCATGGATTACACAAGTATGTAGGATGATATATTTAAACCATAATAATTTTTACTTGTTCCTTCTACACCGTTGCAATACAGTAACAAGCTGAACATTTTTTGTCTGTGCAAAGTACCTTTTGGCCCAGTGTCCCTCTATAAATTCCAGAATCCTTTTGTTTTTTTATTTCTCCAAAGATATCAGCAAGGCATTGAACTCTGCACCATGGAAGTTCAAAAGTATTTTGAACATACACTTTGTGTAGGAGCAGAGGTTGGCCCTAAGGGAAATTTTGGGCAAAATTGGACAAAGTGAATGTTTTGCAGAGATAAACTTATAACTGTAAAATGGTCTTTGCTTTTAATATCAATGGCTTTACAAATATGTATGCATTTTATGTAATTCAGATGGACAGAATACATACCTTTTTTGTTCCTTCTGTTCTGCATATTTTTATTTCTAGTGAGAGGATTCTGCAAACAGATCACAAATAAATAAAAGAAAAACACTTCTTTGACTCCTGTCATATATCACAAAAAGTGAAGAACGTCATAAAAATAAGAGTTCACAATCATAGAATCATTTTAATTTAGAGCCTTTTCCTGACTATGTTTCTACCAATTCAGCCTGATGGAATTGGCCAAAAAGCGTAACTTTGAATGCGACAGTGCCCACGGGAGCTTATCTGTGCATACTGCATTTATTTTGCATTCCTGCTTGTAAAATGCAAATTCTGTTGGGGAAAAAAAAACCAACAAAAACCCCAAAACAGAAAGTTCCATTTATTAAATAAGTGAATGCTTGTTATCCCTATACATAGCATTTGTGTGGGTTGTATGGTATTTGTTTATGCATAGAAAAATCACACTTATTTCTTCCAACAGGCCTTTTATTTGGATTGAATGGGTTGAACAAAAAGGTAGAAAATATTCAGGAAAGTACTGATAAAATTGTCAACCAGCTTAATGATTCCCTGTTGACACTAAGAGCATTGCCTAATGGTAAGTGAAATTTATATTGACATTCTCCTTATTAGAGAACCGTCTAGTGCAATTGTAATAAAATGCTGTTCATTGTCTGATTGCAGAGACTTAGCAATAACCTATGCTGGAGACTTAGCCTCTTCCCTTACAACGAATACTTTGCATTTTTTTTTAGTAAACCCATGAAACAACTGGGTTATCATAAAGGGTCTGTAGTCTGATTCCCATTTCACACTGCTGTAAATCAGGAGGGGCTCTGAGAGCAATATAATTGCACTGATATAAGAAGAGAGTGAAGTTCTAGAATATTTAATCCCACATAGAGAGTGACATATATGGAACTGTGAGGTTTTGCTTTCTTTTGATAGCTTGTTTCAAAATTCTTTATACTGTGCTGTGAATCTTATCTGCATCTAAATGGTTTCTTGTTGTAAATGCTGACTTCATTTAACCTATTAAAACATTCTTTCTGTGCTTTTCCAAAACAAAAGAATTCCTTTTGGAAAAAAAAGTCATTATTTTGGATAAAGGCAAGACCTAGAGTTCATGGAAACTAATAGAGAAAATGTCTTTGAAGTTGTGAATAAGAGGGTCTGAAATACTTTGCCAACCTTAATAATTTTTTTTAAGGTAGAAAAACACTCATAAAGACCTCCTGCCTGGGTTGTTGGGCTGTACTGTATGTCCAGATTAGATTGCTAAGTCCAAAGCTTTAAAATACCCATTTTATGACTCAGGTTCTTAACTCACACTAAAGGGTGATATTAGTGATAAAGTTACACTGGATATTAATTGCAGGATGCTATCATCTAACCTAAAGCTAAACATTGAAAATTAAGGCATTATTAAAATCATAGGACTGTTCCCCTTAACTCACAGATTAACATTGTTTGATTTCAGTTTTGTGTTTATATTTCTTGAAGTTTTCTCTCTCTCTTTAATTTTTTTTTTTTAAATTTTTATTATCTGGGCAGAGATTCATGGTGACATTGCCCTCTGTATAGGGTACTGGTGGTGAAGAAGGATCCCTGCAAACCTAAATCAGGCCTTTCGTGCCAGCTGCAGCATCTTCCCACTATTCTGGGCACAGGGGGTGTAAGGGGTAGACTGAGACTGGGAGTGGTGCACTCACTAGATAAGTAATCGCAGCCCAAAGCAAAGGGTGTAGTAGACCTCTTGCCTCACCAGCTTTCTGTAGGATTCAAAATGTAAGTCCCAGACTAGTGACTCTGGGTGCCAACACTTATTTAGGGAACTTAAACACTATGAGCCTGATGTATTCATATAATCTTCCTGCTGAGATAGGCAGAATCAAGTTCCCCATCACTGCCTTCTGTGTCTGTATTGTATTCAGAGCTGGTCATGAAAAATAAAACATTTTTCCTAGAATTTGAAACTTGGATTAATCAAGTCTTTTGATCAAAAGACTTGAAAATCTAAACTGATCAGCCTTAATTAAAATTGCTGCACATTCTATTATTTATATATGTGTGTAATATATTTTGTTATTATATACCTCTGTGTGTATGAATAAACATAACTACATCTATAGCTAGATCCATATCTGTATCACCAGCTTGGGAACATTTACCCTGTGTTTTGTCCAGGGCCATAGCCATGGCCATTTTCCAACTTAGTAACTGGGCAAGAGGTGTTGCACCAGCCTCCTGGCACTCCAGTTTCACAGAAAGTAAACTTCCCACTCTGTAAGCCATGGCACATTCAACAGTTAAGCAAAGTTAGATCACAGTAGGTCTTGGTTTGGAGCTCCCCTCACAGACTGAAAAAATACAAACAAACAAACATATAACTCTTGCTATGAAAGGAATGTAACTGACAGCATTTCTAGTGTGTTGACTATGTTTGTAATGGTGTTGTTATGAAGTCAGGCCTTTATTACTCCCAGGTATGTATGAAAGCTGTGAATTTTTTTTAACCTGGGAACTGTGTTTCAGATACAAGGAAATACATGCTTGAAGTGAAAGAGCTGGCTGTGTCTGCAAACACCAGTGCTGTAGTAGGTTTAAGTCACATTGGGGATTTCAGTCAAAAGCTGCTGAATACTTCCTCTACATTGTCCCGAGTTAATGACACATTGAGGAAAACTAGTGAACTTATAACTGATTCATCAAAAGCTGGTAAGTTTGCTGCTTCATTGCTCTTTAGAAATGTCACTGCTTGCAGAAGCAGTACTAATACTCAGTTTTAATAGGCATTAAATGTGAGTCTGGTGGACTGAAAGTTTCTTCCTAATTCAATAAAGATGTGCTAACTTTTTAAAAGACCTCTAAAGCTGTCACATGGGATACCCTTAAGTATGGATATTCCTTACTGATGTTTAAAATTGCTGAAAACAAAATGATCAGAAACAGGCCACCTTGGCTAAGTATTTTAGCAAAAAACAAGTACATTTCTCTTTCAACCTGCCTCAAAATTTCATTTATGTTTTGGCAGCAATCATAGCTGAAAAACAAGTTAGAGAAGTTGAAGCACAAGCAAGTCTTTTATTGGATAGGCTGAAGCCCTTGAAAATGCTAGAGGAGAACCTGAACAGAAACTTGTCTGAAATTAAAGAGCTCATCAGCCAGGCCCGCAAGCAGGCAGCATCTGTAAGTTCCATCATCCCAGACTTGAACAGCTTCACTTTCACTTTTTAGCAGGGAAGCTCTTCAAGATAAAGAGCCTAAAACTTACTGTCAAAGTACCTGGTTGTTATGGGATCTCACTGAAGTCCAAGAGTACTAACTGATGTTAAAAGCATACTGGCAGGGCTGTTGGTACACTTTATAGTTTTAGCTTCAAGTTTCTTACTGTATTTGTGAGTTTGTCAGAACAGCGAGGCAGTAATTTATTTACTATTTCCTTTTGTTTCCTGTAAAAATAATGAAATACGGTATGTCAGAAAGCAATCAGAGGTATTTTGGTGAGAAAGAGACAAGTGAGGGGATGGTGCTGCCATTCTTTTTAGGACAAGATGTTAATTTCTAAACTTATTTTAGAGATTAATGGGGGATGCCTCCATGTAACATCGAATATCATTACAAATTTTTTAACAGGACTGTTGATTCTATCAATAAATTTGCCATCTACGCCCTGCCATATCCATATGTTCTTCTTTACAAGAAGCTGCCATGCACCCAGAATACTTTTAAGACAAATAATATACTTGTTTTTGAATCTCTGCCCCCCCTTAAAGACAATAAAAGTGAATCAACTATATTATGGACCTCATTAAACTGTGAGGGGAATATGAAAATGACTTTGCACTCAGTAATATTTGTTATGCCTCTGGCTTTAGTATAGGTATGTTATTGTAAAGTTTAGGGAGGTTTTGTTTTAAAAAGTAAGAGGCTTTCAGTTCTTTCTGCAAATATCTTTCATTATATGGTTATTGCTTCTCTGTCACAGTCTACTGAAGCTTAATGAATCTACTGCAGAAAAGAGGGAGTAGTATTTTCTGAAGTGTCATAAACTACAGACGTTCCTGGCGGGGTGAAAAGAAGTAAAAGCAAAATCCCATTTTCCAAATCTGAGTTTGTTCTGGTTTTTGTTAAACTTTTACTACATGAGAGACTTTCTATATCTATCCATATGCATATGCTCACGTGTGCTTTATGTGTTTAGTTGTTGCAGGCATATTCAATGAAGTTGAGGCTTTTTTGTTGTTAAAATGGGTTTTCTGTCATGCTACAAGCTCCTTGTAGTTTGGCTGCATTTAGCTTGAATTGCTATCCTATCAGTATACTAGACAGTGTTCAAAGGAGTTAGTGGTATGACAATGGGAATATGAATTTCTCTACTTAATCTTAAAATAGTTTAACTGGTAATATATGCACAAATGTATCTTTTGAATAGTCATGCAAACTGTGTTGTAAAACGTTGAAATAACAAGAATTATTGCAGACTGTCTGCTTTTTAAATTTAAAAACAAAACAAATTTCAACGTAGACTAGAAATTGTTTCTTTTTTTTAAAGGTTTTTAATTTCTGTATCTCTATTTTCTGATATTATTACAGTGGCTTTTACTAATATATATACTTCTGACCCAAGATTTATTGTTATTTTCTGAGGTATTTGAATAGCTAAATTTACTGGCTTCAAATCTCCTAACTGAATGTGTGAATTATGACAGAATTTGTTCTTTTCTATTTGTGAACCTGTTTGTCAAGTGATTCCTAGGAGATTGCTATGATCTAACCCAGGTAGCAATACTTAGATTGCATGAAAGTATCTCAGCAAATAGGTTGTATTTGTTGGTCAGAAGCTAAGTACATATTCCAGAAATATGTGCTGTGTACACTGAGTCTTGTTTAGATTCCATTTCCTCCTTCCCCCCTCCACCCCAGATTAAAGTTGCAGTGTCAGCAGACAGAGATTGCATTCGTGCCTACAAACCCCAAATTTCATCTACGAATTACAACACCTTAACGCTCAATGTGAAAACTGCTGAACCAGATAACCTCCTTTTCTACCTGGGTAGCAATGGAAAGGTAAGTTTCTGGCATACATTTACTGAAGGTGATGGTAGTAAAATGTTTTAAATGACCATATATATGTTTTTTCCTACTTGACTTCAAACTAAGTATCCAGGTGAGGCCCCTGGCAGACAAATGTGTTCACTAGGGGTGGAAATATTTTTGTGCCTTAGGTGATTCCAGAGATCCTCAAAGGTAGGGAATAAAACCACCTGATTTCTCAGCATTGCCTCTTGGCCATGTCATGAAACTCCCCCTTCCTTTTCCCATGCTGTGCATTAACTTCATGGAGTGTAACACTCTGTGATGCTTTCATATAGCATGCTGGAGTATATCAAGCAATTTCTCTGGTATTGCAGAGAAAGTACTTGAATTTGGCCCTCATGAGCATGGTGCATCTACTCACTTGAAACGGAGCATGATGGCTCACTGTCACATTGCCTTCCTCTTCCTTCCCTCTGTAATCCTAATAAACTCACACCTATTAGCTCCTTGTGGCATGCTATAATGTGATAGTACTTTTTCATAGACTGGTAGGTCACTTCACATACACTCAGAAGTGCGTATTTCTGTATGGCTACGTGTGTGTACATCACATTTTTATATATCTATAAAGAAAACATTCACCTACTTGTGTATAAGCTGAGGTTTTTTGTTTCATTAGAAGTAAAAATGAGTAAAAACTAGGCCTGATTTTGCTAAAAGTCAACTCCCATAATATGGGAAGTAGGGACAGGAGTCTGGAAAGACTTTCTCAATGTTACATATTAAAAGACACAAAGCAGAAACTACATGTTCAATGTCCTGTATTAGAATAAGCCCTGTTGTTTTTCAGGCAGACTTCCTTGCGGTGGAGATGCGACGTGGTAAGGTAGCTCTTCTTTGGGATTTAGGCTCTGGATCAACAAGAGTGGAATACCCTGATTTTCAAATTGACAACAACAAATGGCACAGAATACATGCAACCAGGTAGTTAAAATGAGAATGGCATAAATGTAGGATAGGAAAATTGATTATTATTAATTTTAATGAGATGGCTGTATTGTAGAAATGTCCAGCGACTTAGTGAGTGAACTTGGCATAAACAACACAAATCATCTTCCAGTGACAAGATTTTTATTGTCCTTAAAAAGAGCAGCCAATAGCATGTGTTGATTAAGCCTGGTGATTTCTAAGACTATTAGTATTTGTACTTGGCAGGTTTGGAAAAACAGGTACACTCAGCATAGAGGAAATGAACTCCAATCAGAAGCCTTCATCTAAAACTGCAACCTCTCCGGGGACAGCCAGCATACTGGATGTTAACAAATCAACCCTAATGTTTATTGGAGGACTTGGAGGGCAAATCAAGGTTAAATTCTGAGATTAGCAGTCTGTAAAATGTTTTAATCATGTTTGAGAGATACTTTTGACTTAGAAATAATTGCATGAATTTGTAACTTCATCAAGAAATGCCAGGTACTCTGAACATAAAGCAAAGATGCTATAAGGATATTCTAGTATCCTGAAGTTAATTTTCCCTGGAAATTTGTGCATAAAGTGTTAACCAGGACAGGCTCTGTGTGCATGCATGATATGTAGATATTACACAAAGAATTTGTTTTTCTTTTCCTTCTTCCATGGCTTCTTTTAGTTTGCCATTTTTATTCATGCAATGAGGCATGTAAATAGGTCAAGGACATAGTTATTTTACTTTTTTACTTGCTGCAAATTTATGTATTATGATTTAAATTGTAATTGTTATTAGTTATGCTAAAAAGTGTTCTTTTATTATGATTTATATCTAATAAAGTTAGAGTTCGCGGAAAACAACCGAGCAAAAATTTGGCTGCATAATTTTCAGAGTACTTAACATTAATTTTATTCATGAAGTATTTTTTGTCTTACAGAAATCACCTGCTGTTAAGGTGACCCATTTTAAAGGGTGCATGGGAGAGGCATCCCTGAATGGCAAATCTATTGGTCTTTGGAACTACATGGAAAGAGAGGGCAAGTGCAATGGCTGTTTTGGAAGGTATTTTGTCTCACTCTTTTTTGTAATAGATTCAGAGTAATTTACATCTGTAATATATATTTCTGTGCTAGCTAAAAATAATGAACTCAGACAAATTGTAGTGTTTCATTGATCATTAACTTACAGTTCTGAACGCACTAATCTGAATGTGCCAGTGGTGTCAAATGATTTCATTGTATGGAATTTTATCACTTATCACCTTTTCAGAGGAGTTCTATTGCTGTGGTCTATTTTGTGTATTGGAAGTAGGGACTGCCAGTGAATCAAACTATTTTGGAATGTTTGCTTTCCAGTAATTTCCAGCAAGACAAATTTATTCTTTCCTAGGATAAGAAACAGTGTAAAGCACTCCTATAAAAAAATCTATAGCAAAACTGTAGCCACTGAACTAACTTGCTACTGTTATTGTAATTGTTGTGAAAGGGGATTGCAGACCGTACTATTTTTATGCTTAAGGAATTGAAAAGAAATATGCTTGACTATATTGCCTTTTGCAGAATGTTTCCTGTAGAAACAGCAGAGGGTGCTGCTTGATTGTATGAGATTTTTTACAAGTATTATATTGCAGGGAAAGGGTCTAATAGAACACGACGTATTGTAAGTGCAATTATGCAAAGCATTTTGATAATGTCGTGGTTTAACCCCAGCCAGCAACTAAGCACCATGCAGCTGCTCACTCACTCCCCCCCCACCCAGCGGGATGGGGGAGAAAATCGGGAAAAGTAGTAAAACTCGTGGGTTGAGATAAGCAGTTTAATAGAACAGAAAAGAAGAAACTAATAATTATAATGATAACACTAATAAAATGACAACAGCAATAATAAAAGGATTGGAACGTACAAATGATGTGCAGTGCAATTGCTCACCACCCACCGATCGACACCCAGTTAGTCCCCGAGCGATGATCCACCTGTCCCCACTCCCCCCAGTTTGTACACTAGATGTGACGTCACATGGTATGGAAAACCCTGTTGGCCAGTTTGGGTCAGCTGCCCTGGCTGTGTCCTGTGCCAACTTCTTGTGCCCCTCCAGCTTTCTCCCTGGCTGGGCATGGGAAGCTGAAAAATCCTTGACTTAGTCTAAACACTACTTAGCAACAACTGAAAACATCAGCGTTATCAACATTCTTCTCATACTGAACTCAAAACATAGCACTGTACCAGCTACTAGGAAGACAATTAACTCTATCCCAGATGATACCAGGACAGATAAATAGAAAACATGTTTTAAATCAGAGGGTGTATGTTGTAACAATTATTTTTTCCTTAAGGAATCGATGGGGGGTTTTTTCATATATTAGGGAAGAACATTTTTTATCTTGTACACATCCTTCCCCATGGCTAAATCCTGTATTGTAAGATTCTATAATGAAAGTGGCCTTTGGCTGGAATCCTTCAGTTATTCATAACATCAAGATTCAAGTCTCTTTCCACACTTTCTAATCACACTGCCTGGGGGCTGCACCAACTGATATAACTTTTCTTGTATTTTATATAAAAATGACTGGAAAACCACAAATCTTCAGTTAACATTTTAAACTCTTGTTTTCTGCTTCCGTAGCCCGCAGGATGAGGACACTTCATTCCACTTTGATGGCAGTGGATACTCAGTTGTGGAGAAGGCACTTCGCTCAACTGTGACTCAGATAATAATATTTTTCAGTACCTTTTCACCTAATGGGCTGATTCTGTATCTTGCTTCAAATGGCACTGTAAGAAAATGGATCAGATTCTTAAGCTGTCAAAAACTGTGTTTAGATCACTTGATGGTTTCTTGCTTTCTTCTTTGTTACTTTTCAGCTTATGTATATTAAACCAAGTTATTATCTTTGTATAGATTATCACTTGTGATTAACATCATAAGCCGAAGGAGTAAAGACAGGAACCCTAGAGATAACTCCTTGGAGCAAATATTCACATATACTAAGGCCAAAATTAAGTAATGAAAACAATGCTTCATAATTTGTTTTAATTCTAGACTAAAATTAATGATTATTTAGGCAAGAAAAAGAAACAGTAGGGCAACAAACGAGTTCTGTTCATTTGGAGGAACCTTTGCAGAATGTAAAGTCTTTTGGAACTGAGCTTGCAGAAGGACAATATTGAATGGGCATATTGAATTAAATCCTTAAGATGAGAATTCAGTAAAATGAAATAAATTAAATAAAACTCCCTGCAACAGCAATATAACCTAGACCTAGCTCCAGACCTTCACTGTCGTGTCATGCAGTTTACCACATACTTAGCTGGTGGTTTTCTTTTCCTGAAGGAGGACAAAGCTTTGTTTAGACACAGATTGTTTCAGAGTCACTGCATTATTCTTTTGCTTTGTTATGTACTCACTGCCTGAATATATTGCACAATGATATCTGACTTAAGTTTTACAGTGCAGAGGGGGCACTTTTAATACAATTTAGAAAGTCTTTTTTACTGCGTGAAGAAGCACTTTGCTTCTTGCATAAAGAACATTGTAGTGTTTGATCATTATGCTAACAGTCAAATCAAATTACTCTTAACTTCATCCAAAAAAATCCAAATGTGACATTTGTTATTTAAACCTTACTCTGCTGAGTAATCAAGACTGATGATGCATTTAAGCAAGAATAACAACAAACCAAAAAGACATCCTTGTAAGGTACATGTAACTTAATTTTCCTAAACATAGCAAAGAACTGTCTTGGGCCTATGTCATGGTTTAACCCCAGCCAGCAACTAAGCACCACGCAGCCACTTGCTCACTCCCTCCCAACCCAGTGGGATGGGGGAGAGAATCGGGGAAAAAAAAACAAAAGAAGGTAAAACTCATGGGTTGAGATAGGAACAGTTTAATAGAACAGAAAGGAAGAAACTAACAATGACAACAATAACAATAATAAAATTGCAATAATAATAATAAAAGAATTGGAATATACAAAACAAGTGGTGCACAATGCAATTGCTCACCATTTGCTGACCAATGCCCAGTTAGCTCCTGAGCAGCAGCCCCCATCCAGCTTTCCCCCCAGTTTATATACTGTGATGTGACATGGTATGGAACATTCCTTTGGCCAGTTTGGGTCAGCTGTCCTGGCTATGTCCCCTCCCAACTTCTTGCACCCCTCCAGCCTTCCTGCTGGCTGGACATGAGAAGCTGAAAAATCCTTGACTTAGTCTAAACACTACTGAGCAACAACTGAAAACATCAGTGTTATCAACATTCTTCTCATACTAAATCCAAAACATAACACTATACCAGCTACTAGAAAGAAAATTAACTCTATCCCAGCTGAAACCAGGACAGCCTAACAAATAGTCTAGGTACAACAGTTACCAAACCTTTTTCACACAGTAGCCCAAACCTGCCAAGGATGCATCCTTTTGGAAGATTTTAATCTGTTGCTTGTTTGTTTGCTTTTTCCTCCTAGAGAGACTTCCTGTCCCTTGAGCTTGTTGATGGCAAAGTGAGACTGACTGTTGATCTAGGTTCAGGACCTCTTGCTCTTACAACAGAAAATCGTTATAACAATGGAACGTGGTATAAAATTTCCTTCAGTCGGAACAAGAAACAAGGTAGGCTGCAGACTGAAAAAAAACAGGTCTCTGCACATTTGCAAATAGAAATATCTAAGATAGCCACAGGGAACATCATTGCAACCAAATTTGGTCACTTCCAATGCCATTTCTTTAGCAGTCAAACCTATGTTACTTTGCTTTTAGAAGGACAGCAGTGTAAATCTTGTGCTCAGTTTGGCACATCTTATAAAGAGCAGGTAGTGCAGAAGCTGCTAGACAAAAACATATTAATAGTCTTTAAAGAGTGAAAGATCTTTGTCCAAGTCTGTGTATCAGGGATCATGTTTTCTGTTCTTCGTTTTAATAGCACCTACTACAACAGTATTTTGGGGCCCATGTTTGGGAAGTAATGCATTAGAAATAATATGTGTTAATAGCTATAACATATACATATTTTCCTATAGACTTCCCCAGGTTTGGTTTTGGCAGAGAGGAATGAATGATATTAACAGAATAGCTGGAAGTACAATAAATTACTCAGTCTAAAAATAAGAAGATTGTCCATACATGTTTGAGTCAATGAATACATTTTCCTTTATTAGACACAGGATTGCCAAAATGGAAGAATGTGTATTTGTTTCCTTCTCCAGATCTTTACTGTCTTTTCTTTGCAGGGATTTTGGCAGTCATGGATGCATATAACCTCAATTATAAAGAAACCAAGCAAGGAGAATCTCCTGGGGTTGCCTCAGACCTGAACCGCTCTGATAAGGACCCAATCTTCATTGGTGGGCTGCCAAGATCAAGGACTGTGAGGTAAACTGTCCTTTTGCTTTCCCCGCTTTGCTAAAAGAGTTGTAAGTAGATGAAAAGACTAACAAATTCTGCTATCTCCACCGAAATTAGTGAAAATCAGTGTAGTCTGAAGTCTTGTTTATGGCCAGGCCTTCAAACTCCTAGTATGGTGCTTTTCACTGGTAGGTTTGACACTGCAGTTCAGATCGCAGACAAGCTTCTGGTTTTCCCCTCCATGGGTGATTTCCACGACAGCAGCTGCCACAGTAGCCGCCTGCTCTTGGTGTCAGACTGCAGCAAGCATTCAGCACTGCTGCCTGGGACAATGTTCCTTTGATCTCTACCTGTGTAAGCCTTGTGTTTTCCAGCTGGTATTTATGCGCTTCAGGATAAAAGTTCTATTTCAGAACGTAATTCTTGTAATTCAGTTTTGAAACTTGGAACAGAGGAGAAACAGTTGTGAACAGAGCAACAAAAAACATTGCAAATATATATTTTATAGCATGTCTCTAGTTTATACTTTTTGTATTGCACATCCCTGCTGAACTTGTAAAGTCACATTTCTTCCAGTGGCTTCACTTTGAAACGATAAACATGGCAAAATAAAATCTAATTAAACTATCTGCATGCTGTTGACAATAAGGTAAATTCCAGGACAAAACTGATCTCTGCGCAGTTATTGCAGAGGTGCAGACTTGTTAATCTTAACTGGCATAGCAGCCTGTAAGGGATTATGGCAGGACAGCCTTAGATTTCTCTGAGTTAAATCTGGAACCAAATTAGGCATCCTCCAGACTTACGAAATGAAAAAGAATTGCTAGGTAGTAGAGAGCTACAGTTACCCTCTCTCACACAAGCCATTACATTTCAGCTGAAGATTCACCTCAAAGTTTTGGAAAATGACCTGGCCTGGCAACACAGCACTACACAATTGTGTGTTTCCATTTGGGGACAATGTTATCTGACTCTTTTTAAGATCAGAATTAATATCTGCTAAGAGTAAAAACCCAAATTACTGCTGTTTTCACTTTTACTGGGGTGACTGCATTCTTTAAAACAGATCTCTTTTTCTTATTGAAGAAAACTTAATCTTCTCTCCTAGGAGATTCCAAATACTACTCCTTGGAAAAAAACCCCTTGTTTTGTGTTTCAGGAAAGGTCTTAATAGTAGAATGTACATGGGATGTATCAAGAATCTAGAAATATCCCGTTCAACCTTTGACTTGCTTAGAAATTCATATGGAGTAAGAAAAGGCTGTGTATTGGAGGTAGGAGACTTTTAGGTTTTGTGACATGATCTTTATTGTTATTGAACAACGAATAGTAATGTTTGTGAAAGAATATAGTGAGTTAAAATGGGTTTATCTTGAAAAATTCTAAGATAATCTAATCTATACTTATTTTTTTTTTCTCACTGGGTGCTATGTAGGGGCAAACTCAGTAATTATTTCTATTCCTCATAAAATAGCCTATTCGTAGTGTGAACATCTTGAACAATGGATATATTGAGTTGGTACCTAAGTCCTTAAGCCCAGAATCGGAACTGATGGCAACTTTTGCTACAAAGAACAGCAATGGCATCATCCTTGCTGGACTCAGCAGGGGACTGGAAAAGCGACGACGTAGACAAGCACATTTGGCAAGTACTGAAAACAAAGATTTTTTTGGTTTTGTTTTTGCCATTTTTATTTTGTAATGTCAAGTCAGGTTTTTATGACTGTAACTTGCAAAGAATGAGAAAGTAAAATTTATTCAGCTTAGGAAGGCCCAAATACAGAGGCTAGGTGGGGAACAGAGGATATTCATTGTAGCAGAGGAGAAGTGAAGGATCAGTTAGCAGAGACCTGTTATGGTTACTAGGACCTTGAATGCTTTTGCAACAAGGAGGAAAACTGCACATGAAATGCACACAGTATATTACTTTCCACTTCTGTTAGAAGTAGTTACTGAAGGATTTGAGATGAACAGCTATCTTATATCTGGTGGACTGTTTTGGAGCTCCTGAAATCCAAGGACAAAGTCTTAGTAGGAATACCTGCCCCTTCTTATTTCCTTCCTCTAAGGGGAGGAGCAGCAGGTTGGTGCTGGTATAAAAAAAACCTCCTGCATATTAACCTGAATTTTTATCATGACCAGAGAAATTTCCAGCTTTCACATTTTCTGTTAGAAGGTTTTGCACTCTGAGAGGTACCAATACATGCCTAATAGTCTCTGAGTTTCATTAAAAATTTTGTTTACAAGGAAGTTGGAGGTAAATTTTTCCAAAGCTTATTCTGTTTAAACACTGAATGAGTGACAGGAAATTGAGTTATAGTTAAAAATTAATCTTCTGATTAAATCCACAGCCCTTCTTTTCCATCACGCTGATCGATGGTCATCTTGCAGTGCATGTTAATGCTGGAGACAGAGCAAGTACTAGAAAAGTAATTCTTCGGTCTGCTAATGCAACATACAGTGATGGACAAGAACACTCTGTCATCCTAATCAGGAATAAGAGGTATATGTGACTGCGAACAGTACTACCTGTTTAATTATTGTGTGCTGTTGTCAGTTCGCTGTGCTCTCTGAGGAACTGCCTTTGCTAGCTCATTAGGTGGAACAATCAGAGCTGTGTTTTTCTGCTGTTAATGGAGGTGTTCCAATTTACGTGGTAATTGTATACAGCATACAGCCACTGATGAGGTTGTAGTTAAAAGCTCTCAAAAGCATTAGACAGCCTGGGCCACTTGACTAAAGTATACTAAATAGTATTAGAAAAAATACAGCTATCAAAATCATTTGGAAAGATAGCTATCAATAGTTTAGAAAGATATTTGACAAAACTCTGCATGTTAAAAATTATCTAAAGAAGGTCTTCTAGTTTCCAGACATTGAAAGGATTATCAAACTGATGGAATCTTTATTTCTTAGAACAGGACATTGTTGAGGCTGAAAGGAATGCCTCTAATTTGAAAAGGAATGTCTAAGGCCCTTGTTGAATGTTTTCCCTACTTTATCTTTTTCAGGATCATAACGGTACAGGTGGATGAAAGTAACCCAGCAGAACTGAGACTTGGGTCATCAGCAGAAATGAGCCCCATGAATATTTCCAACTTCTACGCTGGTGGCATTCCAGCAGGAGAGGGCATCTTGGGGCTAAAAATAGCTGGTTCCTTTCATGGCTGTATCAGCAATCTTATTTTTAACAAGGAGTAAGTCAGAGGGGTAACTGCCCTGTTTTGGAAAACTGTGTATAGTAATTATTAATTGTAGTTAGTAATCTCTTTCATGACATTGTCCATTTGCCTGATTTTTAATATAACATAAGCGTGATGCTGATGATCAGGATATTATAACAGGCAGAAAATGGATATTACAAGCTACATTTCGAAATAGCACTAAAAATGTCTTTAATGTGTATAGAAATGCTGCACAAAATGCAACTTTTTCTACTATAGTTTCATCTGAATTCACAGACAGAATGGTTTTCCAAGGTTATTGTCTATTAATATTGTTACATGGACAGCTTATTTGCCACTTCTCAGTCTTTTTGTCCCAGCATGCCACTTCTTTCCCTTTCTCCTGTTACTAGTGAAAGACCCTGTAAAATACTCTCCTTGTGCTTGGGATATGTAGGGATTTGTGATTTCACCTCTTAAAATGTAGGGTTTTTAAAACACAGGCTTTTGTATTTCACCACTTCCATGAAGTATGAACATGTGGATATGGACAGCTGTTTTTTGTCAGAGAAGCCTAAACCAGCCATACAGCCAGAAGACATTGAGATTCAACCTGAACTTCAGGCTTTACCAGTTCCCCTGAGGCCTTTTACGGATACAAAAAAAGTACGTATTACAGCAAAGCACTGTTGCCTCTTCTAGGAAAGCATTCAACAGCAAGATGTATTTTAGCTTTGTGGTGAATTTTCAAAGTATGGACTGTGTATATTTGTTTCCTTTATGGCACGGCATGGTTCAATGAGTGTGGATTTGAAATTATTATTTCATATAGAAAAACGGTGATATAAACCTTTGCAGCAGCCTGTTGGCCTTTTGGAAGGGAAGTGTAGTTAGGTTTATCATTGTTCAGGCAGCACCACTAAAAAAGAAAAGAAAAAGCAGAGTGATAATCTCCCAGCAGAAAGACTTGACAGTAACTATTATCTTTTAGTGTATTCCTGCCAAAGTAGCTCTGTGCTGAGATTTGCATTAGCTGTGCAATTCAGCATTCACATTTTCCTGGTCACACACATGCAGTCTCTCCTCTGTGTCAAAGAGGAGGCACAAACCATTCCAGGGACACACAGTGTCTGAATGCAGCTTGCTTGGCACCTGTTTCCTCTCACACAGTCCCTGTTCCCAAGAGAGAAGGCAGCATTACTTCTCCCCTTCTGCAGCTGCACATCTTTATAATGAAGTGTTTCCAAAGCATCCTGAAATCATTTTTCTGTGGCAACAGCAAGCAGGATTTTATACATTTCATACAACTGTGGCTATAAAAAGAAATAAGCTGTCCTTCTTAGAGCTAAAGTATAGCTTTGGCTTATACTCTGTTATTCAGCTCTCCATCCTCCAAATCATAACAAAAATGTGTGTCCTCACTAAATAGGAAAATATTTCTACCAAGTCCATAAGATTTTCACACTGAAATTGTACTGTCTTCCAGCATTTGTAATCGAAAGGGCTATCAATTAAGACAAATGGTGAATGAATACTTCTCAAAACTACAAATATTTCTCAGTAGAAAAGACCAGTGCTGTCCATGACACATAGCTTAATCGTTAGAACTAGTTCATTTTGAGCCTAAAGATAGCTCAGAATGATTGGGAGTTTAGCTAATTGATGTTGCTGTACACTTTGTGGTTATCATGTGGCTCAGTTTTGCTCCTTACAAAGTTCTGCATAGGCACATTACCATTTAGCACTTGCTGGTCAGCACCTGACACTATTCTTCTTAATAAAGTCCTTTCATTAACAGGTAGTTTGTGCAAAAGATGAGCTACCTGATCATGTTCAAGGTGCCTATCAGTTTGGACTTGCCAAAGGCAGCCACTTGACACTGCTCTTCAATCAGTCTACTGTCAGGAAGAAGTGAGTATATCCTGAATCACACATGCACACAGTGTGTTATCTTGTATTGAGCTAAAAGAAGCACAGTGATGGTTTTCATGAATGATCACTGCATTACCAGCTTTGAACATGGCCCTCACTTCAGGTTTCTATGGGTTCCTCATGGAAGAAGGCATCACGATCACTGCAATGTAATCAATCTGTCTTTCCCAGGTTTGTGGTCATGAGTTTAACTCATGGTCAGAGTTTTGCATTTTTTTCCCCTCAGACTTAAGAGCCTCACTGTACCTTCTGTAAGTATTTTGATTTCACTTTTCTACATACAGAGCTCAGCTGGTCCCTGCTTCTTTGACTGATGCAGATAACATCTCACCCTCTCTTGGATTCTCTGCATGTCTGCTTCACTCCCCAGGTCACTGAAGGAGCTAAGACTACTGAGAAGAATCATTCTATTGAGACTTAACGTGTGATAGACTCTCTGCCACTCTTATTTATTTGAGAGGCTCCCAACAAAGTCCCCCAACACAGCCTGCAAGCCACTTGCATATGCTTCTTTCAACTTGGGAAGCCTCTGCAGTCATTGAGAAAAGAGCCTTTTTTGCTTCTAGCCCTTCTGTTGTAACTATTGAACATAAGGACATCGCTGCTGTGTAGTCTGAACCTAGTGTCTCCATAATAAATGGTTCAATTAGCTCCTCTACCTTTTAAGCCTCCCGCTGTTCTCAGTCTGCCCATTATATCCTAGCAAGCCTGGCTAATAGTAATGGATACCATCACATTATCCTGGAATTCATTCCTTTCTTGGGGCAATAGGCAAGACTGCAGTTGCAAACAGATGAGCCTGTCCCTCTTAAAGCCCGGTTTGCTCCATGACAAGCACTTTTTCTGTCTCTGACCGGTACAGCACAGACTTCTATTATGAAATACATTATAGGTCATGCTTTCTTAAAATCAATGCAAATTCTACTTTTCTGGCCTTTGTAATAATAAATTTCATTTAATAATAATAAATTGGTTGAGGCTGTTCTCTGCCTCCAGAAAAGATTTTTATCAATGCAGAAGAAATGTCGTTCAGTAACACTGAATTTTTATTGTCTAGACTTTCTGTCCAGCTGAATCTCAGAACCTTTGCCTCCAGTGGCCTGATTTACTACACGGCTCACCAGAACCAGGTTGATTATGCAGCCCTACAGCTTCATGGGGGACAGCTCTATTTCTCCTTTGATCTAGGCAAAGGAAAAACAGTAGCTTTTCACCCTGCTGTTATCAGTGATGGAAAATGGCATACGGTAGGTAGTTGCCAATCTTGTACTCCATTTTCTCTTCCCTGGAGTTACTGGGGTGGTTTTTCCCTGCCTTTACTGTACACTTTCTGTGTTGCAAATGCAAACAAGTTTTAACCCAATCATAAAACCATTCAGATAATTTGAGTAATTATTTCCGTTTAAATTCTCATTAATTATGCATCAATTCCAGCATCCAACTACTGTCAAGTATCTCAGATTATTTAGAAATAAAATAGTTTGCCAACTATGTAATAATGGTCACTTTCATCAGAGAAGAACGCAACAGAGAGGTCTAGAAACTGACTTTTTCCACAGAGAGCTTTCCATGCGCTATGTCACCAAAGATCTGCAACTGAGTGTGTGACAGGGTGAAAGAGATTTGTGGGTGCACAGTTTCTCCTTTCTCCCACTTACTGCTTAATACGTGTCATACATATATTACCATAATCCATGTCAGCAGCTAGTGCTAATAGGGAGGCATTCCCTTTCCTTGGTTGATGCAACATGAGAAAGGTAGACAACTGGAATGAAAGGCTGGAGGAGGAGGACTTGGCATAAGGAGAGTTTGAGGAGAAATTATGGCTACAGCTTTCAGGTGTCCTGTAGCATTCAGGGCCTTCTGTACAAAGACTTTGTCAGCCTCTATTTGCCCAGTTCCTCTAGGCAACCTACCTGCTACTGGCTCTGCCTTGCTTTCCTTGTGAGAAATGACTGTGATGTCTGCATGAGTTTTAAAAGCAATTCTGACCACGTTAGTTTTTCTTAAGGCAGGTGAGGATGACAGTATTCATCCTGCTAAGCTTCCTTTCCCTTGTCCATATGTGATGCCTTTATTCCAGGAAGTGGCTTCTGTGGGACTAAGTGATTGATGACACAAAGCTGCCACCTCTCCTAGGTGCCTTGGGAATCAGCAGAGTGTTATTTTTGCTTTTCATATATAATCAGCTGAAGAAAAAACTAAATTAAAAAAAAAAGCAAATGTGAACTTCTGTCAGAGACATCACAGTTAAGCTCTCCTGCCTACCCTGAAAGGAAGAACACTCCAGGATTTATAGCTGCCTGTTTAAAATTAAATATACTGATGTAAAACTCATACTCACACTATCCACTTTTTAAGAGGTGAACAGATTCCATATGAGAGCTGATATACCTTTACTACCCAGGACATAAAATCATGAGCTTGAACCTTTTTTTGGAGATTAAGGCTGTCACACCACTTCACAGCTGGGGGGTGATTATTGCAGTAGCTCTACAATCAATTTAAGCTAATGCATTGCTGCTGAAAGAAGCACTTCTTCCCATGCTCTGCCATCTGCTCATATCACCCTGCTGTACCACTTTGTCACTTTAGCAACCCAAATGTTCATGAAACCTCATGTTGAACCTGGTCAGGATTCTGAGTGGGGCTAAAAGTAACCAAGAAAGAATAAATGGCTAGCTGACTTCAAGTAAAGACCCTCAGCTGCATGTGACTAATTTCTTTAGTACAAGGAAGGCATAGGGACATGAATGAACAAGATGGAGAGAACTGGAAGGCTTTTTGGTCATAGCAAATTCAGCACTGCCCATCATAAAATTACAGTGTAGGAGTGTGCTCTTCAGAAAGCTAAGATGGCTCAGCTGGTAGGCAGCACAATAATTGAAGAAGACCAGCACAGTACTCCCCTCTTCAAACTCAGTGTTGTACTCATATCCTAAGACAATAAACTAGTGGTTTTAAATAATGATTGTTAAGACACTGAAAAACTTATACAGGACAACATGCAATCATTGTGAGCCCTTGGGGAGGCAAGGAAGCAGTTTAGCTGCTCAGTTGCGTTCTGAAATGGCCTTAGCCTCACAATGAATTTCAAGAGGATGCCTCAGTACAGTATGTCAAAGCAATGTAAACACTAAAAATTTGTCTTGCTTATTTCTATGGCAAATGATGACTAGATAACTGATTCAGCTTACTGATTCATGTTTGCATGCTCTCATTATTTCCAGATAAAGACAGAATATGTTAAAAGAAAAGGTATAATCATTGTGGACGGACAGGAATTGGTAGCAGTCAGTGCTCTGGGAGATGGCAGTTCTTTGGATGTGGAGGGGAAGCTCTACGTGGGAGGACTCCCCTTAGACTATGTGCCGAAGAATCTTGGGAATGTAAGAAGGCTGGGGTGGTGGAGCGTCTCTGACATTTTGCAATACTAGAATGAGTATACTGCATCAAACCAATCTAATTCAGTATCCTGTCTCTGACAGGGGCAAAAAAGAAGTACTTAGGGAAGGAAACAACAAAGAAAGTAATGACCCTTTACCAGATAAATCTTGCCAGCTTTCTATGGCTTAGCAACTCTAGCTACAGCTTGTATTCTTGTGTTTTAGCCCTTAATAGATTTTTTCCTTCTATCAATCTCTGTTAAAAATAGGTAATGAATATAAATTTCTGTGTTTCATAGTATATGATAAAAATATGACCTAGAATCTCAGGCATTTTGGCACCGAAGTACTATTGCATTCAAATAGGAATTAGGTGCTTTAAATATCTCTGAAAGGCTAGCTTTAGCTGTCTGAAATTAAAACATACTTTTTACACATACTTTTAGAGGGCAGGTTTTTGTTGCCTTCCTCCTTGTGCAGCCCATTATCTCAGGGAGGATTCTGGTGCTGATAACAATGTTTCTCAATTCCTGGGCATGCTTTCTTCACCCATGCTTTTTAATTGGATAATGGGGCTTAAAAATATTTTAATACTTTGAATCTGCAATTGCTGGAAATAGTAATAGTGAGTAATCTTTTTGCTGGATAGAAATCTGGTAATCTATACTTCCAAAATGTCTTACAAAATCTTGATTTACTTGTTAATTTGCTGAAGCATGTTTGGAATGTCCTTAATTGTTGGGGGTATCCCTGTTTACATTCAGGCAAATACAATTCTTTCTTTATGCTAGAGAGTGAATACTGTGTTTCTAAACAATATTTATTTTGACTCCAAGACATTATGTACATTTGTAACCTTGTATATGTAATAAATAGAAATGTAATTACGTAAATATTTTAGATCCTGCTGTGTTTTGTTCAGAGAATTTTTTATTTACAAGTCAATTACTAAAAGAGCATGGCAGCAGTTTGTATTACATGTTAACTCTTATATTTCAATGTGCTTAGGTGACTCACAGTATTCCTGCCTGCATTGGTAGCATGACAATTAACAGCAAGCAACTGGACAACGAGAGACCTGTCTCCATCTTTGCTGTGAATAAATGCTATGTAACTGTGCAGGAAGGTACTTTCTTTGATGGGAGTGGCTTTGCTGCTCTTGGTAAGTGTCATTAAATGAAAGCAGTACCGTACTGAATTAATGTTAATGAAAACATACTCTTTTTAGGTCTTGCTGGAACTCTGTGTAATTAATTGACTCCTCGCACAAAGAGTGCATGCCCTGCATATGTATTTCTGAGTTCCTTTACTACGTACATCCAAAAGTGGCCATTTCTGCAAAGGGCTATCTTCCACAAATTAAGGAGCTAGTGACTCTAGTAGTGGGAAAGAAATGAACTACCTCTTTCTTCAAGCTAAGAGTATCCATGTTCATGATGTTAAGTTAAGGTCTATTAAAGGGTATGGAGACAAAAGACGTAGGGTGCTTGTGAAGTAACATGAAGGATTACATTAGTATGTGCTCTTTACAGTTTCTTACAAATAAGATAGAATGTATTAAATCTAAATTAATGAAAGAAAAATTATTTGGGCATTTGCCTTTTCTAGTATAAAATGTGAATTATGACTTTGGAAAACTTACTTTTCAGAGGTTCTGCAAGGTCCTATCCTGGCAGAGTAATTAACAAGCTTTTTAGGCCTTCTAATGACAATGTATGTGTTCTACTTTGTACTGTGGGTTACAAGTCTTTTATTAGAAGCTTATAACTTCTTTGCAGTCAGAGAAGGTTACAAAGTCCGATCCGATCTGAACATCACACTGGAGTTTCGTACAACAGCGACGCATGGTGTTCTCCTCGGGGTCAGCAGTGCTAAGGTTGATGCCATTGGACTGGAGATTGTAAATGGCAAGGTAGGCTGCCCTGTGCTGTCACACGCATTTCATGAGGCTTGCTTAAAACTAGGAGGCTAGAACTGTTGGGTAGCACTAAATAGACACCAGTGAAATGGGATGGAGGCAAGATGTCTGAACTAAATCCTCACAGAACTAGTATGGGACAGACTTTCAGTCTCAAGATTTCTCATCATCATACAATAAAATGTGAGATTAGCAGAAGTCACTGGAACTTTTTGCCTTCTTAATTAGTGTTATTTATGTTAGTCTGCAGCCACTGTGACCTCCTGTACAACATACCTTGTATGTTAGACCAAATATATATCTTTCTTGTAGCTTAATACTTGTTCTGTTATAGAGCTACACTTGTCCTTGATAAACATATTATTGCCTGTACAAAGCACCCTGTTTTGTAATCTCTTCTTCAATATCCTGGTGGGTTGACCCTGGCTGGATGCCAGGTGCACACGAAAGCTGCTCTATCACTGCCCCCCTCAGCTGGACAGGGGAGAGAAAATGTAATGAAAGGCTCATGAGTCAAGATAAGGACAGGGAGAGATCGATCAACCAATTACCACCACGGGCAAAACAGACTCAACTTGGGGAAAATTAATTTATTACCAATCAACCAAAGCAGGGTAATAAGAAATAAAACCAAATCTTAAAACACCTTCCCCCCACCTGTCCCTTCTTCCTGGGCTTAAATTTACTCCCAATTTCCTCTACCTTCTCCCTGCCAGCAGTGCAGGGGGACAGGGAGTGGGAGTTGTGGTCAGTTCATCACATGCTGTCTCTGCCACTCCTTCCTCCTCAGGGGCAGGACTCCTCACTCTTCCCCTGCTCCGGCATTGGGTCCCTCCCATGGGAGACAGTTCTCCATGAACTTCTCCAGTGTGGGTCCTTCCCACGGGCTGCAGTTCTTCACGAACTGCTCCAGTGTGGGCTCCTTCCATGGGGTGCTGTCCTTCAGGCACAGACTGCTCCAGTGTGGGTCCCCCATGGGGTCACAAGTCCTGCCAGAAAACCTTCTCCAGTGTGGGCTCCTCTCTCCGTGGGTCCACAGGTCCTGCCAGGAGCCTGCTCCAGTGCGGACTTTCCCATGGAGTCATGGCCATCTTTGGGGGCATCCACCTGCTCCGGCGTGAGGTCCTCCATGGGCTGTAGGTGGATATCTGCTCCACCGTGGACCTCCATGGGCTGCAGGGGGACAGCCTGCCTCACCATGGTCTTCATCACGGGCTACAGGGGAATCTCTGCTCCGGTGCCTGGAGCACCTCCTCCTCCTTCACTGACCTGGGTGTCTGCAGGGTTGTTTCTCTCACATATTCTTACTCCTCTCTCTGGCTGCAGTTTCTGTTCCACAGCAACTTTTTTTTCCCTTCTTAAATCTATTATCCCAGAGGTGTCGCTGATGGGCTTGCCCTTGGCCAGCGGCTGGTCCATCTTGGAGCCGGCTGGCTTTGGCTCTGTTGGACATAGGGGAAGCTTCTAGCAGCTTCTCACAGAAGCCACTCCTGTAGCCACCCCCACCCCCCCCCCCCCCCAAAACCTTGCCACACAAACACAATACAAATATTCATGAGCAATTAAATCACTCTCTACTTCTACTGGCAGTTTTGCTCCGTAAACCTTTTAACAATCAATACATAGTTCTCCACTCATCTCGTGCACAAAAAATATATACTTGATTGCTCTTAAGTATTTGCTTTTCTCAGAAATAGCTCATTTTTTTATTCAAAACTTCCTAGCTAGAGACAGTGTTAGATGTCACTGTTTCTGAGAGACATAACTTTCTCAGTTAATATTTACATATTAATCCTCACCACAGAGTTGAGGAAATGTCTATTGCTTTGAAAAATAAATACGTGAAATAAATCAATACATGTGTTGGCAATGGCAAGTGCTTTCAGTCCATTCTCTTTCTCTTCAGTGGATCTTCTTTCAGGTCTGAAGTCTCACCTTCTGTGAGAAAATTACTTGATTTATATTTGTTAAAAGCATTGAAATCCTAAGTGAAGTATACCAAGCTATGGATGCATGGATGGATCCAAGTCTTTCAGATTTTAAAGATACTTCAATAAGGACACACTCTATCTATCAAAGTAAAAATTAGCTTTGCGTAATTACCGAACATTTATTAAAACGGAAATCTCTGCACCAGCATGATTGTGCTTTTATCTAGGCAAATAAGTTCATGTATTCTTACTTTATATCTTTATTGGCATCTGGCTGTTTATACAGGTTTTATTCCATGTCAACAATGGAGCTGGCAGAATAACAGCTACATATGAACCAAGAGGCACAAATAGTTTGTGTGATGGAAAATGGCACAAGCTTCAAGCAAACAAAAGCAAAAATAGTATTGTGCTGATAGTTGATGGGAATTTGGTTCAAACTGATAATCCTTACATCCAGTCAACATCTGCAGATACAAACAATCCCATTTATGTTGGAGGCTATCCCGGTAGGTACAATAATATTTCTTTTCCCTTCTTTCCCTCCTGCCTTTACTTTTTCTCATAAGAATTAGTCTTAACACATGCGCCCTCCTTCCCTCTCCCTTCTCCCCTGACCTCTCTCTCTGATTCATGAAGTTCATGTTTGTGTTATAAATCATAGTTACCATTTTCCACAGTTGCTGAGATCACAACATATTAATATTTGTGTATACTGTCTTTGTGAAGGACTGCATTTAGCTGTTGAGTGTGTTGGTAAGATCAACTGAACTCGTATCACTTTCCTACACAAATCCCTAGTTTCTGTGAAGGATTTCCTCCACGTGGTTTGTCTTTTGCTGTCTCTCTCTGACTTCAGTGTCCGTACCTGTGTATGTTAAGGTGTCGTTCTTTTGCAGTCAATTTGATATTAAGGCTTTCCTTCACATTCATCTGAGTAAGGTTTCTATAGTGCTTTTCCCTGCTTTATTTTTGCTAATGTTCCATATCAGGGGCTGTGCAGGCAGAAGTCAAGCTGCTGCAGATGAACATGTATTTCCCTTGTTCTGTGCAAATTCCCTTCTGAAGTAACTGTATCAATCGTACTACGATGATAATATTAAAAGATAGTAACACAAAAAATATGTAATTGAATTAATTTTCAATTAAGTTGTGCAACTAATTAGTTGATAGTTTGAGTCAAGACTGTATTCATTAAGAAGATTGAATTTTGATCATCATGAGTTTGGCCTTTTTGCAGGCATACCTTTCAATGAACACAACAGTACTGAGAGTGAGTAGGCTTCGTATGGTTTTGAATATCTTATGCTTTTAAACATAGCATAAAATGCCCATATCCATTTGTCTCTGAAACAGCTGTTACAGTTTATCAGTTCAGATGTTTCCATTTGTGTGAAAACAGAGTGGTCATGTCTGAAGGGCCCACTCAGCTTTTAAATATTTGGAAAGCTTTAGGGATAATAGCTTGAAACGTTACAGAGCCTTCTGTTGGACAAGGTTTTAGTGCTTTATGAAAAATGAATTAATGCTAATTAACCAGATCTTGATTACTATTTGGTCTTCCTCGAATACCAAAGCAGCATTATCAGCATCTTGTGAACCCCTCTTTTTTTTCTTTCTTTTTTTTTTTTTTTTAAATAGGGTAATGTGATACTAAATTGTTCTTTGTGCTCCATCTGTAAAGATTAGGGTTCATAGAGAACAGAGAAATTCTTCAGTTTAGTTGAGTACTGCAAAGGTGGAATGAACTGTTTCACAGGTGGTATGGAAAAAGAGCTGGACTCTCTACCAACCTCATGGTTTGGTTTGCCAATGGAGTCCATGACTTACAGCTCAGCTCTTGCTTCATATTCTGCCAGTTCAATTTTAACTTGGAAGACACCTATGTAGAGTGGCTTTCCCCTTCTTTTCCCCTCTCTTTATCTCACATTGTCCCCTGGGGCAAACTATTTCTGCAAACTGCACAACTTGTCTCAGTGCATGGTTTATGCTTGAAGGCAGCAGTGACTGTCCATGGTGGGATGTCTCAGATCATCCAAACATGAAAGGAACTTGGTGCTCCTTTGGTGTTGGTTTTATCACTTGTTTGGGAGGGAGGGGAAGCAGTTGAATAATAACCTGGATCTTTGTATTGTTTCAGTTCACTGGAAATAGATTCTACATATTTCACATTTGTTTTTCAGCTGATGTGAAGCAAAACTGCCTCACAAGCAAGAGCTCATTCCGTGGCTGTTTGAGGAACCTTGTGTTGACCAAGGGCCAACAGGCAGACTTGTTTGACTTCAGCAGAGCTTTTGACCTGCGTGGAGTCTTTCCTCATTCCTGCCCTGGGGCTGAGCACTGAACTGCAGCAAAGCCTGTCTGGACTGAGAGGGGTTTTTTTGTTGATCTGTTATTTTTCATTCTCATTTTGTAATGAAAAGAAGAATTGGTAAGAGTCTGCATCTCCTTGATTTTCTGGTTGTTTTCCAACTCAGGTCATTTATTTTATTTTTTTTTTTTTTTAGGCAGAAGCTCTACGTCTGCATTTTAACTAAATGGTTTTAAGCAACAAATACCTCTGCTACAATGTTAATGGCATTAATTGGGTATTTTTCTTTTGGGAATTTTTATTAATCAGTTTACAGTATGTTTTCTTTTGATTACTTGACAGTATTTCATTTTATTGTGTGTTGGTCATTTTATAAAAAGGTAATAATTTTGGACCACATAATAAAACTACAATAAACTGTGCATTTCATGTAGTTCAGTTGTCCATATGTTTCAGTTAGAAAAGGCTAAGAAGTGAAAAGTATAAGTGGATAGAGTCCAGCAGAGGGAGCAGGAGACTAAAGGCATAATTTTGAAGGTCTCAGATTCAGAGTCTAATGAATAGAATTTTCTTATTTATACTTTGTATGGTAGCTCCAATCCCTTTTCCTTCTGCCATAATATCCAGTGCTTCTGACCCCCATTATATAGTCACATTGTCTAGGAGGATTATGTTCCCGTTTATGTTTTCATCTAATCAGCTGCAGGACAAGCAGCAACTCCACAGCATAGAGATGCATATGAAATGTTTTGTTGGTGAAGAAACCATTTGGGTCTGGTTTGGGAACAGCTTTGTATCTTGGCAATGAGAACTAATGCATCTTTCTTGGGAAAACAGTATTTCTTACAGGACACAGGGAAGCACCTTTGGTGGTCTGTGATTCCTAATTCACAGGCCAGTCAGCAATTCTGTCTTTACCTTTTCCTACTGTGCCTGCCTCTGTTTCTAAAATTAGTCTTCCAGTAGTTGCGCTTGAGCCAGGCTTGGGGGACGCGCACTTGATCTGACTCAAGTAAGGCCATCCATTCATCAGCTGGCCTGACCACTGAGTAGTGACAAACATGTTTCGTACTTGAAGATGCATCTGTCATAAACATAGTTCTTTACAAGTCACTTCCCTCTCCTTTTTTCTCTTTGAACTAGCAGCATTTTTGTTTGCTTCTTACAATTTTGTTTGGCTTTTACTATGCATTTTTACTATTTGTTCTAAAGTCAGTTTTGCTCTATGTATTTCATACTAGTTTAAAAAATACTGGCTCAAATGAAACCCCAAAGCAGTTTGTCATGGATTTCAGTGAGGCAGGACTCCTCCAAGCAGTGTCCTTTTGTACCGTGCATCAAGGCAGTGCAAGAGCAAAGAACTGTTCCACTTGAGGAAGGATGGCAGAATGTGGTTCATTGTGTAGCTAGCTGTTCAGGTGCTATAACAGAGTTGCTTTTAAGACAGATTCACCACTGCTTTTTGCAATTTCTGTCAGCTGCTTCTATCTGAAAACCATGTGTTTAGATTTGAAGAGCTTGCTTTGTTGGTATTGTTTTTATTTTTGACATGGATACAATAGAATGGACACATTCTCCTGTACAAATACACTTACGTGCAGGGTTACTTCAACAAAACACATAACATAATGAGGATTGCAAAGGAAACGTACATACAAACATTTTGCTTTGTTTAGTGGCATCGTATTATTTTCCAGAGAAGATGCGCATTAATAGAAAGCCATTGAAAAATAAAAACTGAAACACAGTATGGTTGTATTTGTTGTCTATTAACCCCAAGATCTGATCTCATAAGGTTTACGTTACAAGCAGTAATTTAGGCAACACGGTTTGGATAAAATTTCATCCATATCCTGAAATATGTCTTTTAATATATATTTTTTGGTAATTTCCAAATCTTGGCTCTTAGAAGGAGAAACATTTTATCAATGTTAAAGACTAGTGGAGAGGTGAAATTAATAATAGAAAGTTTTGGAATAGTAAACCTTTAAGCCAAAATATTTTTCCTGGAAAATGCAGAGTGAGGTAGTTAATATTATACATAGACACATTTGCACACACGCGCACACACACACACATTCTAATGATGTCAGCTGCATAAACAGGTTATAACATTCCAGTCTGTTTCCAATACCTACTTCTTGCAATACACTCTCTCTGTCTATGTGTTGATATGCAAAATGCTGTCTTTGTAGAACCATGGAATACATAAATGCTTGAGGCATCTTCGGAGTTTGCTGAGTAAGTTTCTCCCTGCTTGCTACCACTTCCTTCTTAATAGCTTTCCACATGTTGCTTTTTGTTAGGTGATGATCCTATCGTAACTTGACTTCAACTGCTCTTAGGAGGAACAAAATTCCCAGTCCCTCCACCAGCATTTTGAAATACAAGGCCTAAAGTTGAGACCTTATATTCAAAAATGTCATAGATATTGTTCAGTTTGTCTGCTGCATATTAAATCAAGTTAGTGTACCACAACAACACAAAACAACCTAATGTGTAACAGTATTAACCACAGTACACATGGCGTCATTAGGTCCATTTGTATCAAAAAAGAATTTTGCCATTCTGTTTCAGAGACAGCAGGTATTTGGCTGTGCTGTAGTAGTCTGGGCACTGTACATAGAATCTAGTTCATCTGCTAATATGCATGTCTTCTAAAGTCATAGGCAATTTTAGTATAAAACAAGTGTTCACAGGATGCATTTCATTACATGAGATTTGGTTTTCCTAAGTTGCCAAGTGGTAAAAGGTGAAAGTCTTCCAAAAACCCCTTGTATCCTGTATGGAATACAGTGAGATGTATTTCAGAAATAATTTTGATGAAGTCCTTGTTTCAGAGTCCAGAACATGCTGAGCAAGTTACCACGTGAACACATGGGTGCTCTGTACTTTTCCTTGCACGGCCATTGAGAACACAAAGTGAAGTGAGTGGGCAAGACAGAGGAGGTCAATGTATTTGTCTGAAAGTACTGTAGAAAGTTCTCATTTGCTACATTTCAAATTCTTTAGTTAATGTTTCAGCTTTCTGTATAGTTGTAAAAGCTCTTTCGTTGGCTATAAATACAATGATGCTTAGCATTTATATGATGTTCTGCGTATTCAAAGCACTTTCCACATAAAATCCCTTTGAGTTTGTCCTTCCTAGGTGGATGTTTATAGCTCCTGTTCTGCTCAGGGAATTGTTTAGCTGCATCTGAGAGCAGAATTTAACTCAGCCAATTCTCATGTTACCTTTATAAGGAAAGTACTAGCCCTATTTTACAGCTAAAAGAAAAGGGCAGCATAGTAGAAAGAGTTGTCCATTGCCACAGAGGGAACTAAAGGGAATCAGGAGCAAAGCACTTGACAAAATGTTTGTACTTAGTCCTATGAACAAACCACAGATCTACTCTCTCTCATATATTTAAAATAAATAGTTGTCAAAATAAGCCTCATATTTTATAATACAACTGTCCCAGTCTTTTGCTGGCTGCAACTATGCATCCATTAGTGTTAAGAAGAAAAAAAGGCAAGTTTAAAATGTTTTAAAGAAAATGAAAGGATAATGTTGCTAAATTTTATCATTTTTTATCTCAAGAAGGTAAGAAAGAAAGACGGGCTCTGCCCTCTGTAGACATTATTGTTGCTGGTAAAATTACTGATTGAACATTGATTTCTTTCACTGAACACTAACAATGAAAGTTAACTACTGGAGAACACGATTAACTTTGAACCAGAAGTAGGGTTTCTAGAATGTGCAAATCTTCATCACACAGCTTCAGCAGAGCATCGCAAGTTACAGGCTTTTTCTGCAGGACAGTGCATTTTATGTTTACCTGGAAGACTTCGTTCAGAACACTGCTACCTGGTAAACAGGGCACTAGCTTCTGCCTCATCTGTGTGTCCAGATCAGGAACAAAACCCACTGCTCAGACTGTGGGTGAATTCATTGTGCAATATCGTCATCCAATGATGGAGACATTGCAGTGCAGTTGCAGGCATTAGTTCCCATTTTTTGCACAAGACTGAAGACTGAAAAAAAAACCCCAAACTTGCTGTTTTCTAGAGACTTGCGATTTCCCTACTCAACAAACATGCTTTAGTTCTGTAAAGTACAGCCCAAAACGAGAGGATTAGGTGAAGAATGGTGCTCGCTGTTGTGACTGGCTAAAAACTAGACATACGTCCATTTGCTGTGCTGCATTCCCAATGCAGTTGCAGCCCACAGTTCTGTTGTCAGCCTGTGTGTTTTCTCAGACCACATGCTATCTGTAAAAGGAGTTGCTATGTATTTGCTATGTATGTGTAAAACCCTCAGCACAACAGGGCCTAGTTTGGCTATGGTTTTAAGGCCTTAATGTGTAAATGTTAAATAAGAGTATTAAATCCCTCTGCTCATTGGAAGCTCTTTTTCTTCTCCATGCTGTATTATACAAGATCTGGACAAAGATCTCTCTCCTCAATGCAGCTGAATAGTATAAAAGTTGCTTACGTATTAAAGCTAAAATAAACAAAAAAAATCAGGTTACAAATTAAGAAACTATAATATTTAACAAAAAAGATGATGGCTGTAAGTGGCACCATTAACACATATCTCATATTATGGCATTACACAGACTTAAATCTGAGAGTGTCAAGTAAAAAATAGAGCCAGCGGAATATGCTCCTTCTCACCTAGCATTTATCTCCTGAAGCTTGTGTGTGTGACAGGGGAAGGAAGGAGAAAATGGTTTGTGGTGCTACAATTGCACACAGTAATGTGATCCAGACAGATGATTTGGAAGACTGGTAGTAATATATACAGTGGTACGTACATAAAGCAATATAGCTGTCTATACAGTAGTTCTTCCTCCTGCCTCCCTCCCTTCCCCAGCATCAGATACTCATGAGGAGTGATGGAGAGATGTAAATATTGCAGTAATGCACACTGTACAGGTTTACTTTCAGCAGAAAGGTTTGATTTTGTCACACAGCTGTGTCTTTGCACTGCTGCAGGTCAAGCTCCTCTCTTCCATGCATGACAAATACTTTCTCTTCTTGAATGTCTCTGTGATATTTCTGTGTTACGCTGTGGTCGGTTGTGTTTCATGCATCCTTGGATGCCATTGGATCCTTTCCAAAAATTCATGTTCTAACGCCAGATCAGGAAACAAACAACTCTGTATGCAACAGGTTGTTTTCTGTGCACCGTACCTTGGTTCGTCCTCCTTAACTCCTGGGCCAATTGGCACAAGTGTAATCCATATGAAAGCATAACTGATGTGATATTTTCCGATGGTCTAGAACCTGGAGTGATAATGCTTATACCAAAAGTAGTACATGGTGAACATCAGTTGGGCAGTACAGTAGGAAGGAATGATGTCCTGTAGCTACCATTTTGTTTCGTCTCTGGTAAGAGCTTCTTAAAACAACAGGCATCACTGTTGTCAATTTGGCTTTTGTCCAGTACACCGTAGCCTTCTGCTTCAGGTTGCTTTTGGTTTTATCACCCATTCTGCCTGAGGATTTGCACGGTAAACATCTAACATGTATGCATCTGGATCCAAACAGTGCTGACCTGAAATGGAAATCAGCAGCCATGATTCATAGGATGTTTTGAGCACATTAGTAAATGGGACAGAGCTATGTTAAAATGCTCTGGAACGTATCTCCAACTTGCACGTAGCAAGCCTGGTTTGGTGTGTCCAGCTTACATCTTGGCTGGATACAGACAGGGGCTTTGGTAAATTTGCCAGTGGTTTTACTCAGTGAGAGTCATGAATTCACTTTCACTTCCAGGCAGGATGGCCCTGCATTATGCCGAGTTATGGACAAGGCATTTAGTCAAATGGTGAAGAAATATTACCGTTTCTTTAGAAGTATTAACAACACTGTTACTGTAAGTGTCACAGTATGGTTTTTTTTATTTCTTTGGATTTACTGGGCTGGAATTACAACTCTGTGACTTTGTTTCTACACTATTTTTAAACGCTGAGAAAGTAGCTCTGTAAAACATGTGTTCCCATCCAGCTAGGATCTTGCAAAGAAATATAGGGATATTAAGGTTTTTGGCAGTTGCTGTTTTGCTGGTTTAAAAAAAAAAAAAAAAAAAAGAGTCCTCTGAAGTCTGGCCATTTGAGGGTTTCGTTAGGTGGTGACTGGGAATAGGAGTTGGGTGGTTGGGGAGTCCCTGCTGCCTTTGCCACAGAAAGAGGCATTTGCTGCCTCTTAATTGAGTAACAAGGCAATAAATTCTTGAGTTTAGTTGATTTGTTGGACTATATTGCATTTACACGGGGTGATGAAGCTATTTAACTGGTGAGGTTACATTGCTGTGACACAAAGAATTACGGTAAAATTTTTATACAGTTACTTATAAGGTCACTGGGATCCTAATGATTTTATTCAAGTGAAAGCAATATAAATGAATTAATGAATAATCAGTGGACTAAGGTATCCTGAAAGATCTGGGACTATAAAAATAATTTTAAATGAAGATGCAATTTAAACGTCCAGATTTTTGAAGGAGCATGGTGGGAATACGTGGGATTGTTTCATAAGACCTTTAGGATCTTCTCCTGTTTTAGCATTGGTTGGTCACCCTGTTTAGCCAGGCAAAACAAATTGCTAATCAAATTTAGCTTTGTGTATCTAATACTTTGCTTCTTAACTGCTGCTGAAGCAAGTCTGTAATGTTTTGTAGTAACTTTATAGAAACTGTTTAGAGCTGAATCTAGAAGAATTAAGGAATAATCTATCAGACAGTTGACAAAAGATTCAACAGAGCATCCAGAATTTTAGTAAGAACAGAGAAAGGAGAGGGTCAGGACTGTGCAATATCAAATTAAAAGGTGGCTTTTGACCTTTAGGCCAGGAACTTGCGTTATTCCACTGTTGTTATTACAAAACTGTCACTGCATGAAACACGGAAGAAGACAAAATCCCTACTGCAAGGAATTTACAATCTAAATAAATTCCATGGATTAGCATGAGTATAGTACACCCATGCATGCAGGGACTGAATTCTCAGTTCTGTGTTTTTTATTTGGGGGAGGTTAACAATTAAACACAGCGAGGAAGAAATAGGTCTTGGGAAAAGGCTTGACTGTGAGGTGGAATGTGCTCATGAGAGGAAGACTAAGGATCTCTTAACCATGGAAAAATGCTCAATTATGAGTGAGAGAGGTAAGAGAAAGGTCAGATGAATTTGGCAAGACTGTAAGGAGTCCAGCTGAGATCCAGCCATAGGGTGACTGTCTCCTCCCTCCAGTCACGCTGGAGTCAGAAGGAATCATTACAGCTTTTGGGTCAGGCTCCTTTCCTGCAGATGGACTGGAGTGTAGGAGAGACCCAGCTGTGTGAAAACAGCACTGCCCTGAGGTGTTTTCAGAGGCTAAGGGCATTCAGAATTGAATTTTCAAAAATGAGACCTACCTATATTTCCTCCAATTTCATGTAAACTTTGGATCTGGCCTCTCATGTTCTGTGATGATTCGTGGCTAGGATGGAAAAAAATCTTCAGTTTGCCTTTCTGTTATAACCACTGCCTTAACAACCACCATCTATATTAAGCTAAATATTGATATTTTTGCCCCTGTGAACTTACTTATCAAAAGCGAGGACTTCTACTGAATGAAGGACTGCAGAATACTGAATCTGCTAGAGAGGTAGATTACTGTGTCATGGTTAACAAAACCTTCTATTCTAGTATTTATTTTTTATTATTTATTTCAAGAACAGCATTATGTGGTAACATGGGAAGACTTTGCAGAAAAGACTTTCAGATACAATTTAACATTTCCCGGAACTGTTAATAATTATTGCTTTACAGAAATAAAAACACTAATGTTTTATGGGCAGATGTAAGACAATCCCTCTGGGTTCTCTATGCAGCAAGTCTATAAAATGCATGTTTTCAGTAGTGGCATAACAGAGGGCAGATTGATTCTGTATAGAAGCCAATTATTAAGTAAAATATAAAGAATAAAATCAGTGCTTAAAATTTCTTTGACCAACATAACCATAAATTAACAATTTTATATTAGAAGAAGAGTTCTTGTAACACAATGAGTCTTTGAAAAGGGAACAATCTATTCATTAATGGTTCTGACATTATTGTTCAGGAAAAACAAAATGTTCTGATTTACCCACCTGTTTTCACAGTGGAATCGAGCCAGGATGTCTTTGGCTTTTGTTTGGCTGTTGAGTTGAATTGCCATAGAGACTTTTGAATGCAGTGGAGCATAAACTCTTATCACCCCCTCGGGTATGTCAGACTGCAGGTATGGGGGAAAAGTGACAGCTCCCTAAAATCCATATTCAGTAGAGTAAGTCTAAGGCAAATATTGCTCTAGCTCCATTCAGAAGCAGTTCTGCAACTCTTTTGAGGTTGCTTGCAAAAATCACTTTCCTGGATTCACTTGATTATTCAAAAACCATATTTACAGTTAAACATGCAAATTTGTAGATACAGTCTAATGAGATACAACACAAAGACAAAAACTCCTTGGTAAGTACTACATAAATTCACACGGAATAAAGTCAAGTCTTTGAATTTTAACTGCTTGCTGTTAACATTGGTCAGTGAACCAACTGCTTATTTAAAAATACATAAAAATGATTAGGAATATCTGCTCTTCCTTTTAAAGATGAAATTCTCCTGCGGCACGAAGATCCAGTTTTCTGTTTCCACTTCCTATAGCTTCAACTAGATCAAAGCATATATACAATAAAATATCAGAAGTACCATATGGTTTCTGTTAATTTGAAATTTGACCTTGTGTAGGGTTCAAATGATCATCTATGAAGTTTATGCACTCTTCCATGATTAATGGCAGATAAATCAATTAGCAAGGCTTGCATTCCAGTTCTAATCCAGTTAATACCATGCTGAGCTGAGTACAATAGTCTCTCCAGTCTCTGTCCCTGTGTAATTTAGAACATCTGAGACCTGGGGATTGTGTTAAGTGCTCTCAAAATTCAACTCAGTTATCCAAACAGAGTTTGCCTCCAATTTACCATTCATATTTCAGCTACCTGCCATGGCTAGTCTCATTTTTATAAGATGCGAAGCCAATTACTACGATCAATGAACTTGTCTTCCCGAAGGTGCAATGACTGCAGTAATTGACTCTCCTCAGAAGCTCTCACTGTATTCGTTCCAGGGTGAATACAGTTTTGCAACACAATAGTCTACACCGCCATTTTAAACAAACATCTCTGTCTCCATCTGCAGCACAAATGTGTGTCCTTCCTACCCACAATATATTTCAGTCAATGCTGGCAAATGATTTCTCCAAAAAGCTGAATTAGCATGGATTCACAATTCATATGTATCATTTCTCTTTCTCTTTTTTTCCCAATGTTCCCTTCTGCATTTTCTCTGTTGTCTGTATTAAGTGGCTTATTCTCTATTTCTTGTAACCTCAATATCACTCCTTCCTAATTTGTCTTTTCCTTTGCTCTTCAAGACTGTTCTTCAATAACTGTAGAGTACTTCCTCAGTTTCTTGATTATGCCTTTTACAATTCACCAATCTCCATTCTTTTAAACCTCCATGTAAGACTCTAAAGACTTTCTCTCCAGGTTATTAAAGGTAGTTACTACATGGAAATACTACATATAAGCTGCTATAGGGGCTGTATACATTATGCATGTATACACAACATGCTTTGTTGCCCAAATTATATGTTACACCTAATACCTAAGTTAATTTTAGGTATCTATTGAGGTAGCATACCTCAAGTAAGTTCCTAAACTCCATATTTAGGCAGTGGAGAAAATCTGGTGGCTTTAAGATCTCCAAAGGAAGATTTTTTGTATCAGACTTTCCTAAGTCTGAACTGCACCTGGAGCTCTGGAAATCCTCTGAAGTATCCACCTCTCTCCTCTGACTATATGGGGAATAACAACACAAACTACTTCATTAGGTGCTTAAAATTTAGACCCAGTTTTGGTGTCTGTGTTAGGCAAACTGGTTTTTCTCTCTGCTTAGAAAGTTAATGCAAAGCTGTAAAATTAAAGCTTGCAAGCAGAATATTAAGTAGCCTGGACTAGGGCACGGGTAAGTGCAATTAATCCTAATATGGACCATCCTACTATGCAGCTACAGATCTATGCATTTGTTGAATATCTACAGATCATTGCTGTCAAGGACAGTCCACATATAACCATTTTCTTATAAAACAGGTACAAAACCAGCATGTGTTTGTAAAAGCTAATAGGCTGCTAGAAATCATTCTGCCTTCCTCACCTTTTCTCAATCAATCCCTAAAGCTTTGTCTTATCAGGATGTTGGATTGGGAAGCACATCTTTTGTATGGCAAAATTTCCTCCCTACCCTGAGAAGCTTTTATGAGGTAAGAAAGAAGGGAGACTGGTTAAAGCTGCCCTTGAAAATGATATGTTTTTATCATACCTCTGGTCTTTCAGGTCTGTCCCGTTCCATGGTCTTTCTCCTCAGAAGTTTTCTCACTCCTTTGTCAAACATCAGCTGCCTCTTGCTGTTGTTCATTGCTGCCTCATTCATTTTTCTCACTTGGGAAATCAGGAAGGATGGGACCTAAAGGGAGGAAACCAGAGCTGAGAATATACAGTAATTTTTTCCCCAATAAAATTGGCCCTGGGACTTTAGAAAGGCACCAAATTTTAGGCAGCAGAAGCTCTATTTATTCCCAGAAGATACAAGTGATTAGTACCTCCCTCTAACAACCCACAGTTACTCCTTTGGTGAAACTGTAGATCATCTTTCATACCACATGAAACTTTTTAGTGATGTAGGAACTTTATTAGGAGGTAGTTTTTGTAATTCCCATCATAGCCTCCCTCTTATGAGGAAATGAGCTGAGACTGTCGTCATCTTAATGCCAACCTTCGGAAGTCCAGCAAGTAGTCACACTTTTGGCCCCCGTTATTAGGGCTAGACTTCTAACAGTCATTTAATCTCATTCAAGTTTAAATATCTCACCTAAGCATCTAGATTAAATCACTCTCCTTTGCATTATTCTGTATAAACAATAGTGTGGGATAGGTACCTCCAGAGGGCAATTTGTGCTAAAATGGATGTCTTAGGTGAGGTAAATCTCCATCCAGAGGTATCTGTCACCCTATCTCATTCTAGATATAAAAGACTCCAGCCAGTTTCCAAAGAATAGCTAACTTTTTCTTCCAGGAAGGTCAGTTTACTCTGATTTCTCCAGAGCTGCTGCATATGGCAAAATACTTATCTGTACCAGAGCCATAAAGAGGGAACCAGCATTACTCACTGTCCACAGGATGTCCTGGTACCGAATTAAAAGCCGCACAATGTGTGCTGTGGTGGCGGCTGCTTGCATTTCTTGTTGGTTTGCACGTTTCCCTTTGTAGATGAAAAGGTTTGGTGCAACAATCATAGAAACATTCCACAGATTCATTTTATTTTTCCCTTCATTAGCAACCACCTTCTTCAGGAACTGAAGAAAGGCCTGGAAAAACAAGACTTGTTATGCTGAGTCTCACAAAATAGTTTACTTCTTAAATGCAGTGTCATATGCACAACACATCTGGCTCGAAAGCTGCTATATTTGCACTTGGAGGTGAAATTTAGGGTTTTTTGCATTCTAATTTGGATTACTCTGATATTTTCTGGCACAACCACCTGTGTCAATCACAGAGGAATAGTTAATGTTATCAAGATACACATTAATAAATTATCTATCACTTAAAGCATAATCCCAAACTGTAAGTCAAGTACAGCGTCTGCACTAAGGCTCTGAATCGTGTAGTAGAGGAAAGATATACAGGTGTTGCAATGGAATAGTTAATTTCTTCCATAGATTTTGAGGTGTCCATTTTGATGTATCTGGCCAAGGCTTTTTATATTGGAGTCACCAGGGTGATCAGCCTTTCTTCAAATGTACACCAGTCCCATGTGTGATATAATCTGAGGTATTTCTGCCAGCAACCCCCAAACTCTTATTCTGGGATAATGAAAGCAAGAAGAGCTCAGTGGTTGTTCATTGAGATCACTTCTGCACATGCATGGCAGAGTCAGAGGAAACTCATTTCACTTTTGGGCAGTTTATTCAAAATTTTTTCTGAGTGACTGAATAGGATGGATTGCAGCTGTGGTTGGAGTTGGGGTCTGCCAGTGAGTGCTTTTGCAACACCATACCATTAAAACCACTGTCTTTATACCCTGACATTGCAATTAAAACATTTTTACAAACCCAGGAATTACAAAACAGAAACTGTTGGAGAAATTTCTACAATCTCATTATAGATAGCAAATAGAGATGCATTCAGTTTTGTCATCACTTCTATTTTTGTATAAAAGCCTAGTAATATTTAAGACTACTGATCTAATATGTGTTTTACGTATACAGCTCTATATCAATATGGACTATGATAGAAGAAATAACTGCCATTCTTCACAGAGAACTAGTAGGCCTGCAAATGCTTTAAAGAGGGTTGTTGTTATTGTCTCTTGTTATAGTATAAATAAATACATAAAGAAGGCACCTGGACTCATAAAGCTGTATCTAAACTGACCAGTGGGACACTTTCAGAGGTGGGGGAGCTGCAGGGTCCTGATGAGCAGGGAACCTGACGAAATGTCTGGGTGCTCCCATGCAGCTTGTTCACCCAGGTTTCCTTTATGTGGAAACAAGTCCAAAGACGGAACCAGTGTCTCTTAGGGTCAGGACATAGCTGCAGCCAGATCTGGGAGCTCCCAAGCACCCATAATGCTTGTAGCCACCGTGTCTGTATCAGGAAGTAATACAGGAGTGTGGGCATGGGTTTGTAAGGCAAATCAGCTGAAGCTGAGGTCCTGATATCTGTGCTACAGATATGTTTCAGGGGTTTTTACATTGGACTACCCCCTCCAGGCTGGTCCAGTGCCCTGGAAGCCCTTTAGCACTGGGTGTACACTAGGCAAGCTCCTGGGGGGCAGCTTCTTGTTTAACTTCATCCTGGAGAGTTCCAGTTATACAGAAAACCCAGAAACTGGACCTTTTTTTTCCAAACTATGTGAGGAACATGCCTCTTTGAAATAGATGCTCCAGAATAAATGATGCCTGGGAGCCATTTACGAACACCAGCAGTTGGATACCTCCAGCAACTATTTCTTAATTGCTTGTAAAATAAATGACAGCCAGGGAATTGGAACAGCTTTTCATGGAAATGATAAAAACCACAGATGAATACTTTCACGGTGCAGTATCTGATAACTGACTGTTAGGAAAAAAAAAACCAAACCAGGTCTCATTTAAAAGTCAAAAGCACTACAGATGGCAGGTGATAGCACATGGAGAACTTACCTTGGCTGTGTCTCTGTTGGCTTCAGGCAGCAGCATGATCAACAGATGCAAAGCTTGTAGCTGTAACTTGATCTTGGAGATTTCTAAGAATATGAATAATTAATATTTTTGAAATCCCAGTTGTAATTGGCTTGTTCTAAAAACCTTGTTGGTCAGCAGTTCTAGAAACACAGCAACCACTGCCTGGTTGAGACTAGCATGTTTAGGTGTTGATTCCAAATATAAAATCAATTTAAGAGTGGGTTTTTCCTCATCATGTTGGGTCTTTGTCACAGGGGGAGACAAGGCTCTATAAAATTGTCTATATAGCAAGAAGCCAATATTTTTCAGTGCTAGCTAGTTTCTCTTCAATGTCATGGTCAGAATGTATTGTGAATATGGATCAAGTATTTTCCTCCTTTCAAACTGAAATGGATTATTTGTTTTCAGAAAATTTTCAAACTAATATTATTGAGTAATTTGCTGAATGCTTGTGCCATTGGAGTGGAGATTGATTGCTTATAACTTTAAAAGTATTTGTCCCAAATCTAGCACTCTAGATAAATGTAGAGCCCCTTGTCAGTTACAAAATACCATCATGTTTTCAGCAACTGGTATATACATACTAACACTGTGCAATGCTCACTAGAAGAGCTGGGGTGGAGAAGACGGGAAGAATAACTCTGTCATTTGCTTCCACTCAGGGTGGATGGGAGAGATTTGGAGAAAAAAAGTTGTGTGAGTTGTGGACAGTGTATCTGTTGTAGGGAATAAGGTTACTTTATTCTGTGCAGACACCTCCTGCTCGGTCTTCTCCAAATGCTAAGCGATTGTAACTGCATGCAGTCTGGGACTCACAAGGAGCACACTCAGGTATGTGAAGGTTACAAGAAGGGGTCACCTCCTCGTGCCCTTTAAACTACCTCATGGAGACACTGAAAACTTGGCTGCAACCTTATGTAAAGGTCCTAAGTTTTCTGTACCAATTTGCCTAATAAATTCACCATCCTGATAGTTTCACTCTGTCCTAGCTCAAGTGAATTCACAACGATGAAGTCAATAGGTATGGCAAAGTACTACTGCATTCTTCCTGGAAGAGAAATGAACAAAATGTACTGAGAATGAGACGGTGTATGTACACTGAAAACAAAACCCGACTGCCTGAAGCTTTCTGTGATCATGCATAACTTTGTATGCATATTCTGATCTCAGCATAAACCTTAAGAGAAAATAGATCCAATAGAGTATCAGCTAAAAGGCAGTCACTTGAGTTTACCTTGCAGAAATTTTCATTTGTGAAATCTATAGTCTGTGTGAATCAGAGTCTATATATGAAAGTCATTGCTCAGCCATCATTTGCTCACAGGTTTCAAATCTTACATTAAACAGTTGTGTCATTCACACAACAAGTCTATGCTATTAGCTAAATGCAGAGACTTTTTTTCCATTTGAAAAGGAAAGGTTGCAGAAAATTTAAATGTTTAGGCAATGCACTGGGCCTTTTTTTCTCTCTACTTCAGAAAGAAAAAAATGTAACGTCTACTATTCCATTTCATCTAGATCAGTTGATACTAACTGCATTTCCACATACTTTCCACTAGCGTGATGAAAGCAGGCAGGTATTCTACTGTGAAGAGTGGGCTTGGGAGTTCTCTTACAAACATTTTCAGCAGTCCTGCTGCATCATTATTTCGTACTTGGTCCCAGTCAAAAGTGTCTTCATAAAATTTTGCTTCAAGTTCTTGATGGAGATTCTGAAAGATACAAGGAACATCTGACCTTTAATCATTGCTTCTGACCCGGCAGTTTGAGATCACTTCAGAACTCCCATTACAAACAACAGGCAGGTTTACACCGCAGTTGAATTAAAGTAGCTGTAAACCAGTAGTGGTTTAGGTACAGCTGCGTGAAGTTCAGAACAGGTTAACAAATCAGGTTCCTGGGGATATTTTGCAACCCAGGCTAAATTTGGTTTGCTATAGCTAGATTTCTGCCAGTGACACATTTGAACCATTTTAAAGCAAGACAAGAGCTGTTCTCTTTGTTTAAAACACTCTCAAGAGCTTTTGATCCTTAAGTCACAAAGGAGTGACATCTCTTCCTCACTGCCAGTGAACTTGCTAGTCTGTTGGCATCCGAGCCCATGGGCCTTGAGCAAATGGCTTTAACTTCAGGTCTTCCTGTCTTTAGAAGGATGTTTTCTTTTAGGATAGCTAGAATTAGATTCGAACACTTCATAGAAAAATAAAAGTATGAAACCATTACTGTCAGAAAACCTCTACTTCGTGCATGCAACCCCCCTGCCCTGCCTCAAAAACACAAGAGAGATCTAAGACAGAATTGTTTATACCATTTCGGGTGCCCATTTAATCATCTTGTTCTCCAGTGTCAGCATCTTGCTGACAGAGGTCTATTTAGTTCTGTAGGGTAACTAATCAATGTTTCACACACATATGTGAATTGGAAATATTCAGTAAGGTTCCTAGT